>NC_067118.1:15048510-15216010 GCF_021347895.1 Acanthochromis polyacanthus | reverse complement strand
TCTGTTATTCTGTTCACTTTGTGTCAAGTAACAGTTCCACTTGCAGCCCCTGAGCAGAATGCTCCCACCACCATGCTTGACAGTAGGTTTGCTGTTCTTGGAATTAAAGGTATCACCTTCATCTTCCAGTCATACTCATGGTCATTGTGACCACATAGCTCAATTTGTGTTTAATCTAACAACAAAACTTTGCTCCAGAAATTCTTTTCTTTGTCATTGTGATCAACAGCAAACAGTCAGGGTTTAAGGTGCCATTATTGCAGAGATGGCTTCCTTTTTACATGGCAGCCTCTCAGCTCATGTTGATGTAAAACACACTTAACTGTGGACAATGACACCTGTGTTCTGGCAGCTTGTAATTCATTGCAGACCTATTTCTTACCCGGAGTTTAGTAACTCGTTCCACCACAGAGGAATAGGGAACCACAAAGATGAAGAGTCTACCTATCAACCTGCCCTGTTGTGGTGATTGTATCAGGCCCTTTTTGTTGGCCAAGCGTAGTGAGCGGGAGGGAGTGTAGACCTGGATGTGAGAGTTCAAGCAGGAAGGGAGCTGTTTTCATTGTGGTTTTGTATATAAGTGTCAGAGTTTTGAATTTTATGCAGGCAGCAACTGGAAGCCAGTGAAGCGATCTGAACAATGGGGTGACATAAACAGTTTTTGGCTGATTGAAAACCAGGTCTGTCTGTGCATTTTGGATCATCTGCAGAGGTTTGACCGTGCATGTGGGGAGGCCTGTGAGTAAAGAGTTGCAGCAGTTGATGCATGATGTTATGAGAGCCTGCATCAGGAGTTGTGCTGCATGTTCAAACAGGAAAGGTCTGATCTTCCTGATATTGTACAGGGTGAATCGACATGATCGAGCAACAAAGGCCACATGATTATTATGTGAAAGATTACTTAACTAAAGGTTTCATCAGGTCTCAAGACATGTACTATTGCAACTCATCTGGTGGCTGTGCATACCAAGCATGCACCTCTCTGAAGGTAGAAATCCTTCAGTATTATCAACCCCTCCCTGCAGACTGAAGGCTGTAATACCACCTGAATATGTGTTTGGCTGAATATGGCTGAGTTTGGCAACATCTAACAATACACATAATCATATACTCCTAGACAAAAAAGAAAATCAATTTGGCATTTTGGGCCTTTCTTTTGCATAGATAAAGTCTTACTTGTTTGACAAAAAAAAACACTGTGTGTTTCTTGTAATAGCAGTCTGTCATTGATTTAGTGTTTAATATTTTTATTATGATTTTAACATGAGAAAAAAAAACATATAACATAAAATAAAATAAAAACCCACCCACTAAAAACATGCGTTTACAGTCACTCAGTTATGAAAACACTTAGAAACAAAAAAAATGACTTTGAAATAAATAAACAATAAAAATAAAGTGCACACACAATTAGTTAGAAAAAAAATAAGATAATAAAAAAAAAGGGAGTCAGTTTAGCCAGCGTAATTTACAAATCAAAGTCATTCTTGCACCTGAGTCGATGCTTGATCAAAATAAAGCAAAAAGGCTTCCAGATCTTATAGAATTTCCTTTCAGAGCCCTTAAGAACACATCTAGTTTTCTCAAGCTTAAGGTGAAATAAAACATCCTTGATCCAGTGTGACACTGTGGGTGGGGCAGCATCCCTCCACTTCAAAAGTATCAAGCGTCTTGCCAAGAGGGTTGAAAAGGCAACAATCTGTTGACCACCAAGGGGCAAAATCAAACCCTCCACTTTAACCCCAAAAAGAAGTAAAAATGGGTGAGGAACCACAGTAATTCCAAATACAGCTGAAAAGGCCTCGCATACACCTCCCCAAAACTGTTGTATTTGGGAACAGAACCAAAACATGTGAATCAAAGTAGCCTCCGCTAATTTACAACGATCACAGATGGGGTCTACTGACGGGTAAATCTTCGACAATTTGGATTTGCTTAAGTGCACTTTATGTATTATTTTAAATTGAATGAGACAGTGTCTTGCACATATTGACGATGAGTGAATTTTTTTCAAAATATCTTCCCAATAAGATTCCGAAATATTGATTTGAAGATCCTGTTCCCACATCTGTTTAATTGCTACCATTTTAGGGGAGACCAGACGGGCAATCACCCCTAACATAAAAGAAATAGCCTTTTTCTTTGTGGGGTTAAAAGACATTACCTCATCTATAGCATCATCAGGAGGTTTGTTTGGGAACCCAGGGATGGATTTGGCAACAAAATGCTGCACCTGTAAGTACCTAAAAAAATGAGATGCTGGAAGGTTATATTTATTCTGCAATTTTTCAAAAGAGGCAAATTGGTTTTCGATATATAAATCCTTAAAAGACTGTAGACCTTGCTTCTGCCATCCTTTAAATGTAACGTCCTGTAAAGAAGGGGAGAAAAAAACATTGGCCGCTATAGGACTATGCAGACTCATCCGCAAAAGTTTAAAATGTTTTCGAAATTGGGTAGCGATTTTAATTGAGTTACTAACTATGGGATTTTCAATTCCTACATTTTTTGATAATGGAATGGTTGCCCCAATGAGAGATGACAAAGAAATAGAACCAAGAGACCGTTTCTCCAGTACCACCCATGAAGGCCCCATATCATCGTATTGGTAATATACCAAATAGGATAAACAGCACAAATTTACAGCCCAGTAGTAATAACGGAAATTTGGCAAAGCAAGGCCACCATCTCGTTTAGATTTCTGCAAATGCTCTCTGCGTAAACGTGGCTTTTTTCCATTCCAAAGAAATGATGAAATGATTTAATCCAATTTTTTAAAGTAGGTATTGGCAATGTTTATGGGGAGGCTCTGAAATAAGTAAAGGTATTTGGGCAAAACTGACATTTTAACCACATTCACTTTTCCAACTAGTGAGAGGTAAAGAGGTGACCAGGTAGACAAATCTTGTTGCGTTTTAAGTTGTAGTTTAACAAAGTTTTCTTTAAAAAGATCACAAAGGTTTGTAGTCACAGTTATACCGAGATAGACAAAACTATATTTTGAAATTTTAAATGGAGCATTAATTTGTGCTACTACTAAATCAGACATGTTTAATGGAACTAATTCACTCTTGTGTAGGTTTAGTTTGTAACCAGACACACTTCCAAATTTCTTACAAAGCTCCAGGACAGAAGGAATAGTCTCCTCCGCCTTGGATAAAAACAGCAGAAGATCATCAGCATACAAAGACAATTTGTTCTCAATGCCATACCTCATTATGCCACGGATTGAGTTGTTATTCCTTATAGCAGTATGTCATTGATTTAATGAAATGTAGAGTGCCTCGGCTCTGTTCTTGGTCTACTAATTTTCTCGATTTCTTGAAGTAACATCCAAAAGGATGACTTGGTATTCGTTTCGATTTCACCTTGTTTTGACGAGAGAGATTATCAACACTGCCTCTTTGTGCCTATACATAGTTGACTTTTGTGTTCTCTTTCCATAGCTGATGCAGAGACCCCAATTCTAATGATCGTCTTTAAGGGCTTCAGAATGCTGAAGCTAGAATTTGTATGCCTATCTCTCCTTCTTCTCTATTTTCTCCTCTCTGTTCACTCTTTTTACTGAGGCTGCTTTGTCAGACCATCAGCCATCTTATCTTGATCCTCTGGCTGTTAGTGACTTTTTCCAGATTGAGAAGAGTTTCCTATAGCCCTGTTGACCTACACATGGATGAATGTCCTACCAGATCTCTCTTCACATATGCTTACTAACTACAACTCTGTCTTCCTGACTATTTGTACTGGAAATGTAATGTTGATATCTTTGTTGTCCTTCTCAGTGCTCCACCATGAATTTCCATGAAGTTTACCATCATCTTCAATTTTACGTATATAGCACCAATTCACAACATATAGATCTTAGATCCATGGTAAAGTGCAGTCAAGACATTACAATATTACAGTATACAACAGAAGTAACTATCACTGTGCAGTGTCACCTACAAATCAGATGATTCAAAATTGTATCAAATACCAATAGTTGCATTATTTCTAATTTTACACAGAGTATTTTCACCTATGAACGATCAAAGACAAATTATCGAAGATGAAAATAGAGATAAGTAGATATTCGCCACAACAAAACTGAGTACACCTGTGACCACTGACAGGCAAGTTTCAAAATATTCATCGAAACAATTATGTAAATCTGTGCTTTTGAATTAGACTTCACAAACATGAAAAATGATAAAGGAAAATCAGCAACCAAATAAAAGACAGTGGAAACAGTTTCAGCAGTAATCTCCCACAGTTTGAGTCACAGTAACACTAATCAAAGCTTAAAATGACACCAATGAATACTGTACTATTTGCTCAATCTAGCTCTGAAAACCAAATGGGCAGGTGCTCCTGACTTGGCACAGGGATCAGCAGTAGAACACATGGAGGAAAGAGTTTCTGTGACAGCTCAGACAACGTAATGAACATTACATAATGTGGATGGCATCAACGAAATAAAAGCTTTGCTTGTTCTTTGGCACAAAACTGCAAAATCAAATTTATTTTAAAGAACATGAAAAATAGCCTGGTCAACATTAAGAGGACATTCTTTTGTCAATGACACCAAGATAAATTTGTTTGATTTAGATGGGGTCAAATTGTTTGGTATGACAACTACAGGACTACTACAGTGAATGCATAGTCCTGACAGTAAAGCACAGAGGTGGAAATGGGATGATGTGGGGCTGCATAAGTGAAAAGATCAGTAATAATGTCAGTAATAAAAGAAGTTGTCATGAAACTAGGCAGGAGAACCCAAGCAGCAGACTCGGACAGGAGGGTAAATGTATAATGGTTTAATTGAGTAAAAATAAACAAACAGAAAACTCTTGCTAAATGAGGCAGATGGGAAAAAGGCAGAGAGGACAACTAAACAGAACTAAACTAAGGGCGAATCCGAAGGCCGAGGTAAAACAATAACATAACACTAAACTAAATCAAAAGGGAAGGTGGCTTACGAAATGTCCAGAGTTATGGAAGACGGAGCAGGGCAGAGCTGACAGAGCCGATCGGGGAATGTGGCGATGGCTGAGGAACAGGTAATATCATCCGGAGGGCAACGGGGTCTGAGGAACGGGGACGTAGCGAAGGTAATCCAGGGAGGGGAAAACAGAGTCCAGAGAGTGATGTACAACAGATGAAACGGCGAGTTACGGGAGCGCAGTGTAGCGGGGAGGTCCATTCAATGATGCGGCATTGGCGTGGTGGAGAGAGCCAGGCTTTAAGCAGCGCTGATTGTTCATCTGTATCTGCTGTGCACTCAGCACAGCCGCTCGTGGTTGCGCTGATGAGCCAGCTCGTTTGGCACCAGCGGGGCGTGACAGATGTAGTGACTTTTGTTTCTTTAAGTTACTACTGTGGGGCTGTATTTTTAATATTGTAATACATAAGAACACATAACACCAAACAGTTCAACTTTAAAATAATGCAATTATTAAGAGTTGATACAAATTTACATAATTTGGGATACAAGTGATAAGACACAGGGGTGTACTCTTTATGTTCAGATAAGCAGCAACCTCCAGTTCTGTACTTAACAGAGACGACACCAGTTTCGAATATTTTTCTCACAATGGGAAAAAAGCAAATAAGAATTGTTTATGAAATTGCTGAACAAAAGGGTAGATTTTAATACACTGATTGGGAATGAAAGCTAAAAATGCAGAATGCAAAAAGACTTGCTTGATTGACATGTGAGTGGGTGGAGTAGTGCAAAAACATACTACAGTGAGAGCTTTGCACCAAAGACAAATGACAACATAAAACCAAACAGAACTGTGCTGTGTTCTGAAAGTATAATTAATTTTTGTGTTTGCTGGTGGTTTGCATTATGGTGATCAAGGCGTGGAGGTCATGCAGCTTACCATCCTTTATATTCAGCTCTGCATCATTGGCTTCCAGTCTTGCTCTCTTTTATCTGTCTCTCTCCCTCCTCCTGCTCTCTTTCTGTCTGTGCAGCTGCAATCCTCACAGTTCTAATCCCCTCCTCTCTCCCCTGTGTGCTGGAACGCTATCCAACTATTTAACCACAGCCCTGAAACAACCAACATCTGTTTGGATGCTGGCCCAGACCCGGTCATTGCCTTCCTGCTGCGAATGCACCAGCCACCGCCAACTTAACCCCTCACTGCCCAGCCTAGACACAGGCAGACGCCACGCCAGCGACACTGTCAGCTGCAGAGAGAATTGCATGTTCGATTGCAGACAGTAGCTGGGGCTGCTTCCAAGTATTTTTTAAAAATTCTCTGTCTGCGGTTTACATGTGGTAATTAGGCAGATCTGTGCTTTTCTTGGTTTTATCTCCATCTTTAGTGCTAAGTTCTCATTGCTGTGCCGTTTTGGCTCTCCTCTTCCCAGAGAGCACTTGTCAATCAAACTGTGCTGCCAGTTCTGAGACATCTGACTGAATCAGATTTTCTGTGAATGGCTCTTTTACTTCTCACTGTTCAGCTATGGAGTCCTTACTGCTCAGGATAACCAGGCAGCTATTTTAATATTTACTATTACAATATAGAGATAGAGATCATTGACTATAAGCTATAACAGACTGAAAGATCTATTTTGTTGTAATTTGAACACGATTTTAATCTAGTATGCTTAAATCTTCACTTACAAAATGAGAGGACATGAATTCTTGATTAACTGATTAGTCAACAGAAAATCCACTATTTTTAGTAACTGAGCACACCACTGTCTCCAGGCTCTGAAATGTCAGTAATTAAGCACATCAATTTTCAATGGCTACATTAAAATATAATAAAAATAATTTCTGAATTTTGGGCCAAAGATCAAATAGGTAGCCTAGCCACACTAGACCCAGGTCTGAAGACGCAAGGGTCTAGGAACTCTTGACAGGGAGGGAGGCGGGCTAAAAGGTTGTCTTTCAAATCACTCTGCAGCAATAGACCCTTTAATGACCCACGTCACGAATGACGTCACAGCTTTAGCTGGAGGCAAAAGAGGAAGCCCGCGGCCGGACAGAAAGGCGAAAGACTGAGGGACTAGGCTCTATCAACTTTTCTAAAATGTCGTCCTGCTGTGTTTTGGATGCCAGAATAGGAGGAATGACATTGGCGAACGCAAATTAAAGTTTTATAGGATTCCACCGAACACTCGTGCTCAGAGGGAACGAAGACAGTTGTGGTTAAATGCACTGAGGCGAAAAGACTGGACAGAGACGATCAGCTGCAGTGAATTCCAGCCATTTTCAGTACAAAAAATCGCTAATATTCTATTTGTAAATAAAAAATATTCAATTCAATTCAATTCAGCTTTATTCCAGACACTGGGTCCAAATACACACACCATAAGAACAAGGACACAACAAGACACAGAAAAAAATACAATCAAAAACAATAACCCGTTAAATATGACGAGAAATACAGGGAATATTGGACGCGCATCGCGAGGTGCATTTCCTTGAAAACGACCAATTCATGGATTATATACCGACTTCAAGACATGTTTTGGACAAAATAGTTTACTGGCTTGTGTTGTCTGGATGACCAAGGTTAGCTTATGGCCGTTTTTTGTGGAATATTTTCATCTGTGTGTAATAATGAACCCGGAAATGTGAGTCGCGCTGTGTACGTTGAAGCCGTGTACAGAGAAAGGATGGATGGATATTGGTTGTTTGTCGGACAAATGTGTTTATATTACCCACTGTGGTAATCACATCTGAAAGTGGTTTATACCGGCGGATTCATGAGAATCTAAGCTTTCCATCGGCGTATAGTGTTTGTATAATCGCGTTTGCAGCCTTCGGACATTCTTTAAATTCCTATGCAAATTAGTAAGTGTACCGCCGGCGGTATGCTTAAGTTTAACGGGTTAAAAATGCTCGAGTTTGCAGCGCAAACTCCCAGCGCAAACTAAATACTCCCAGTCCTGCTTGACTTGTCGCTCCGCTTTTGCCTCCAGCATAAGCCCCGCCCACAAAAAACGTCACAATGTTTGTAAACAAATAAAGGGTCTATTGGGTAGGTATACAACCAATCAGCGCAACGAATAGGCTGATGTAGTTTCTAGAGTGCCGGAAATCAGAGGATGCGGGAGTTCGGTGAAGCCTTATTTATACAGTCAATGGGTGAAGCTCAAGTACATTACAGACATGTTAACAGAAAGATTATTCAGAGTCGGTGCTAATGGAGCTCAACGACTGTTGTTGTTTTTGTTGTAAGAATTTAAGAATTGTTGGTGTTTTATCCCATTCGTCGATCATCTACGACAAAAGGAAATTGCCATCCATTGCCGAAAGATTGCAGCAATTAGGAGTAGCGGTAGTGCAAACACCGGCGAAATCAACGAGGATTTGTCAGCGGTATCTCACGCTATTAGGTCACATAGAACTATCCTTGTTTCTATGGTTGTTTCCGGTTGTTTCTGTCAGAATCGTCGCGCCTCTGTCGTCACTTAGTTATGCCCGCCTTCTGACTCTACACTTCATGGTGATTCGTCGGCCAGTTTTAGGATCATCCAACCTCGAGGCTTACCGAGGGTAACTAGACCGACCCTGGCAGAGAATTAAATTCGTTGCCGTGGGTTGTCTAGCGCGGCTAGGCTATCAAATAGGACCAATACTGAAGATTTATTCACTTAAGCAATATTCCTTTTCTCCCTTTCACACAGAATGCAACAATGGCACCACCACACTCTGAAATCCATTCATTCTGGTGGCTTGCACTCATGTTCAAGTAGGTCAATAGCAGCTGGGCATATTTGTTGTTGAGGTGCAACAAACAGAAAGCTTCCTGATTAAAAATATGAGGTGAAGGCAAGATATAGACAGACCATGATGAAGTTCTTGATGTCAATAGTCAATAGTTTCTTCAAATAAATACACATAAAGAATTGTTAAATCCAGGGTGGTGGAGAAATATGAATTCAGAATTTTTAGCAGTGTCAGTGGAGAGGAATGTCTCTGAAGTCCTTATCAAGATTTTGACCTCCGTTTCGACAGTTGGTCAGTGTGTTTATTGGAGCGACATGGTCTTTGTCCTGCAAATGACTGGGGATGTAAGTCAGCCATTTGGTTCCTTGTAGCGCCAAAACACATTGTTTTATTGCTCTTGTGTGGGGGTCTGCGTTTGAGGAATCCCTTAAAATCTGCTGTTGTGCTCTCCTCCTGCTGATTTGATACTTAGTTTGTGCCATCCTTCCAGACCTGAAAAGTGTTTTGGTGTCTTGGCTCCTCTGATCACAGGGACCCCCATGGCGTGTTTCGCTGTTGTTGATGGTTAGTGGATCCTACACATGAAAAGCCAACCATGCTGGCTATGTGAGTCAACTAATTAGATTTTTATTATTGTTGTTTTGGGCTGCAGAGTGCCTCAGTGGTTAACACTGTCGCCTCACAGCTAAAAGATCCCTGGTTCGCACGCCTGGGGTCTTTCTTTGTGGCGTTTGCATGTTCTCCCTGTGCATGCATGGGATTTCTTTGAGTTTTCTGGCATCTTCCCACAGTCCAAAAACATGCTGAGGTTAATTGGTAACTCTAAATTGTCTGTAGGTGTGAATGTGAGTGTGCTTTTTTGTCTCTAACCCTAACCCTAACCCTTCACCCTAAGTCAGCTGGGATAGACTCCAGGACCCAACGACCTTAATGGGGATTAAGTGGTGTATAAATAATGAATGGATGGTTGTTGTTGTTTTGATAATATAACTCAGCCAGTGCCATTTGTAAAGTAGTTTGGATTTGTTGGTCAGTTACATTGAGAAAAGTGCTAGCAGCAGTAATCTAAGCAGATACTGCACTAGGTTAAATAAAAAGAGGCAAGCATTTGTCACGAGCCACTGTATGATATGTATATGTCTATGCAGGGATATATAAAACGGCTGTGTATGTAGTACTGGAAGGGGTGTTCAGTAGATTCCGGTACAGTCATAAGCAGTGAAGTCATGTTTGGTCTTCTGCAAATGTTTATGGAGATAGAAAAGGAAACATACTGAGATACTAATAATACACACAAAATTACAGAGTATGCCCTTGTATTTCACTGAGTGGGGTGTTGGGTGGTAGGGTGCTGGTTGCTTGAAACAGAATTTAAAGCTCAACAATTTCTTAGACATCAGTTTAACTTAGTCCAACATTATTTTCATTGTCTTTTTTCCATAGTAGAGATACTGTGATGTTTTTTGGGTGTCAGTTTTGGAATCAAACATGGTTGGTTTCATTTTCCCTTAATCTTGCATGGCTACTAGCTATTTTTTTCACTGTAACCTTTAGAACACCTATTTTAAAGGGAAGAGGGATATAGCTAGTTTAGCTCTGTCCAAAGTTCAAAAATACTCACAGCAACACCTGTACAGTTAACTGATGGAAATTTCTGAAAGCATGTAAATAGGCATGTTTCCCAAAATGTTGGACTCTTAATTTAATGCTAAAACAAGATGATAGTAAATATGTCCTGTTGTATAATGGCAACAGGACATATTTAGTAAACCAAATTCAGAAGGGAGGACCCCTTGTTGAAAGCTGGACTACAGAGACAAAGGAAGTGGAAAGAGGTGGTACATCTAACAAACAATATGTTTAGGCATGGCTTTTTATCACTGGTCTTTACAATTAACATTTATCTAACATGTTTAAACTATTTTACAGCAAGCAACGTGATGGAAGAAAATGCAAGAAAACCCATATTATAATACATGAAAACAGTAGCCGATGTGAATTTTAGCTAAATCTATGATCTATGTTTCTGTTAAAAACGAAACAGAAATAATTAAACAATACTATCTTAAAATCAGAATTATGATTAAAACTTTTGCATAAAAAAGGTGGATAAATGAACAAATCAACTAATTTCTGTTGTAATGCAAAATCATTGATCCATAGCATTATGTGGAATCACACACTTCAGGGTCAGGGTTTCCTAAGGGTTGTATTACAAAGCCAGATTGGCATAGCCGGCTTTCTTTGTGTAAAACAGCCTGACAAAAACAAAAACCCCAGTCAGAGTTAAGAGCTGAATATGTGTTGAGTTCCCATGGTAACACAATGCACACAGTGTGTGATGCTGTAACTGCATGGCTTCATTCTGTGCTTTTAGTGACATACCTCCTTAACAAGTTTGCAGATAAACCATATCGTCTCAGCTTAGGATCTGTATTGCTAATAGAGAACTGTCAGGAAAATTGAGTAAAGGGAGATGGACTGAGGTTAGCTCTCCAGCATAAATTACCATGGTGATCGAGCCAGGTTAAAACAGAGTCTTAGAGCTCTGACTTTAAGGTCAACATACCGCTTCATGTGCTTTGTAGTACAGATCAGCAAAAGTTTCATGTGTTGCCTAAAATATCTCCTGTTCAGAAGCAGCTGACGTGTTGTACTGCTGTTAACCAGAAGCTCCCTACATTAAATAACATTACTGGTCAGTCAGGTTTTCACACATTATCAGCTCTTGAAAGGCAGTTTAATGAACTACAGTCATCTACAAATTATAACAAGAGTTAGACAAAAAGCTGCAACAAAACAGCTAAGACAAACTACATGCATGTAGGCAGCATTCTAATACTATTTTTATGAAGAGATAAGCTAGATAAACATCACCAGGTAATGTGGATATTATATTAGTACGTAATCCAGTTCTGGGATTAATGACTGCACCTTGCCTAAACCGTCTTCTAAGTGTTCACTAAAGAACTATTAATACACTGCTCAAAAAAATTAAAGGAACACTTTTTAATCTAAGTATTGCATCAAGTTAGTCAAACATACAGAGGAGGTTTTTAGTCAGTTTCAGCTGCTTTGGTGTTCATGAAATTAACAACAGGTGCACTAGAGGGGTAACAATGAGACAACCCTCAAAACAAGAATGAGTTTACAGGTGAAGGCCACTGACATTTTTTTCCTTCCTAATGTTTTCAGACTGTTTTTCACTAGTTTTGCATTTGGCTAGGGTCAGAGTCACTTCTGGTAGCATGAGGCGATACCTGGACCCTGCAGAGGTTGCACAGGCAGTGCAACTCCTTCAGGATGGCACATCAGTGTGTGCCATTGCCAGAAGGTTTGCTGTGTCTCCCAGCACAGTCTCAACAGCATGGAGGAGATTCCAGGACAGGCAGTTAGTCTAAGAGAGCTGGACAGGACCGTAGACGGTCCTCAACCCATCAGCAGGACAGGTATCTGCTCCTTTGTGCATGGAGGAACAGGATGAGCACTGCAAAAGCTCTACAAAATGACCTCCAGCAGACCACTGGTGTGAATGTCTGACCAAACAATCAGAAAGAGATGTAATGAGAGTGGTCTGAGGGCCCAGTGTCCTCTCGTGGGCCCTGTGCTCACTGATTGGCACCGTGGAGCTCGGTTGACATTTGCCATAGAACACAGGAATAGGCAGGTCCACCACTGGCACCCTGTGCTTTTCACAGATGAGAGCAGGTTCACCCTGAGCACATGTGACAGGCATGAAAGGGTCTGGAGAAGCCGTGGAGAACGTTATGCTGCCTGTAACATTGTTCAGTGTGACCGGTTGGTCAGTGATGGTCTGGGGAGGCATACAGACCTCTACAGGCTGGACAATGCACTCTGACTGCCATTAGGTATCAGGATGAAATCCTTTGACCCATTTTTAGACCCTACATTGGTGCAGTGGTCCTGGATTCCTTCTGGTGCAGGACAATGGCCAGTCTTATGTGGTAAAAGAAATTCATGCAGTTCTTGAAGGATGAAGGAACTGATGCCATTAGCTGGCCCCCACGCTCACCTGACCTGAATCCAATAGAGCACCTTTGGAACATTATGTTTTGTTCCATCTGACACCATCAGGTTGCTCCTCAGACTGTCCAGGAGCTCAGCGATGCCCTGGTCCAGTTCTGGGAGGAGATACCTCAGGACACCATCTGTCGTCTCATTCAGAGCTTGTCCCGGCATCGTCAGTCATGCATACAAGCACATGGAGGCCATACAAACTACTGAATACCATATTGAGTTGCTGCCAAGGAATTTCAGCAAGATGGACCAGCCTGCCACATCAGTTTTTCACTTTGATTTTGGGGTGTCTTGAATTTAGCCCTCTTGGGGGTTGATAATTTTCATTTTGCATCAAACAATGTGGCATCTTTTCATTCCTAACACATTATCCAGTCCATATCAATATACATATCTAGTTTGTTTTTCCCCCACATTGAAATCTGATATGTTTTCAAAGTGTTCCTTTAATTTTTTGAGCAGTGTATATTAATTTACTAACATTGTGTGAGCAGGACAGGAAGGGTGACAGAATGTTTGAGGATTGGAGATACCATTAACTGGATTTAATCAATCTGTTGTACCACTGTAGAGCAAAAGGACACGAAGCATTTTCTATTAACCTGACCATAGCAGATACTAACACCTGTAATGATAGTGACCAGACACCAAGATGGCAACAGATGTAACCTCAAAATGCTTTTAACAATTAGAAATGAAATATGAATATATAAGACATGTCACAGGGGAAAACTCAACAATGTAGGTTATCAAATCAGTCTCCATAAATTAGTGTCAGTAAAAATCAGGGCACCACCTTCAGCTGAAGGAAAATGGACCGAATCAAAAGATCAGTCTGGAAGCCTCACAAGATATGCCAAACTATCAATTTGGAACTCTGATTTAAGAGTTCTGGACAGTAGAGCAGTATTCATTGTTGTGCAGCATTAAATAGACCAGCAGATACATTGAAAGGCATTTAAAGAGAGTTTTAGTACTGTGCTTAAAGAGTGCGAGTGCATGTCAATGTGCGTCATTCCTGTGCACCATGCTGAAGTCAGAACCCACATGGTGGGACAGAACAAAAAAATATGTGAAGCAGGGCTTTTGTATTTCCTCTCCTGTGGATGTTTGATACAGTTCAAAGTATGTATATTTATATATGTTGTGAAAAATATACTGTCTCCTTGCTGATATCTTTTATTTTGGGTTATTTCCCACACTTATACAGCCAAGGAAAAAAATATTAGACCATGTTTGTTTTCTTCAATTTCTTGTTCATTTCAGTGTCTGGTACCACTAAAGATATACTACCCGAAGGATACAATAAACATGACAAAAATGCAGTTAATTAGATAATACTTTATGTCCTATTTGACATGTTTAAGCTTAATTGTATTTCATACAATTGTATTGCCACTTTCTATCATAAGCAGCACTTCACATGCAAAGGCCTAGAGTGGTTTCCTGCTTACATTCAAGCCATAGAACAACTCAGAAGTTGTCAGCTCTCATATAATGCCTAAAACAAAAGAATTATGTGAAGCCACAAAGACAGTCATCTTGGCACTGCCGGAAATTGGCATGACTGAGAGACAGGTAGTGAGAAAACTGAACATCTCCAAGACAGTTGTGCATTACACCAAAAAAACAAAAAACAAAATAAAACAACCTGAACATGGTACTACCAAACTGCTAGCTGGTCACGGCCGGAAATGTCTTTCTACCCTACCAGATGACCATGCATTCATCCCTGTGTCCGGAATTATCGTCAGATCTCCAGGGACTAAAAATGACCAGGCACTTTCAAGAACTGTGACTTCTCCGGCAAGGACAGTTGGAAACTGACTTCTTGAAGCTGGTCTGAAGTCACACAGAGCACAGAAGGAGCCCTTCATCAATGAAAGGCAGAGGAAAGCCCGGTTACTCTTTGCTGGGGATCTGAAGGGTTGGACTGTTGATGATTGGGCTAAGGTTCTCTTCAGCGATGAATCCAATTTTTAGTTGATGCCCATTCCAGGCAACTTACTGGTTAGGAAGAAACCTGAAGAAGCCTACAAAAAACAATGTCCATTGCCACACAGCAAGGTCAGTTAAAGCCTGGATGGAGAGGCAGAACATTCCAACCATGGCTTGACCTGCTGAATTACCAGGGGCCTATTTCACGAAGCAGGTTTAGTGAAAACTCTGAGTTTGTTAACCCTGAAATGAGGGAAACTCAGAGTTTTCCATTTCACGAAGCGAGGTAATTCTAACCAGGGAATGCGGGGTAACTCGAGCCTGTTTCACAAAGAGGGGTAACTTCAACTCTCTGTCAGTTACCGCAGTAACAGACTCTATGACTCTAACCTGCTCGCCAGCAGGTTTATCTGAGAAAACCTCGAGTTTCTCTCTGTCTCCGCCCTCTTTCAGCCACACACGCTGTTTCATTTCCTCATTCATTCAGTCAGTAAGCGAGCGAGTTTTGGCGTAGAACAGCTTTTATTAACGATCCACTGGATAAAGGAGCAGCATTACTGCACAGATAGTTAAATATTCGTCGGTAGATTGTTATCAGACCGCGCATAAATGTTCTCGCATTTCCGGACAATTATCGGTTTGAGCGGTACCGTTTCGTATTCGTTTTAAGTCCATAATCTACATAAACAACATAATCCGTCCTTACATTACCAGCCGCAGTCATGCTCTCACATCCAGCAGATATTGTGTGTTGCGCTGCGGTTCTTTGCAAATGGAAGTTTTTATATAATGTCAGAGATGCAGAGCACTTCAGTAAGACAACTGTATGCAGGACAGTCAGAAAAGTTTTCCTGGCTCTGAAACGACTTTTACTCGTCATTGTGGTTTTCCTGGACATAAACCTGTCAGAGCATCAAGGAGGATCCATGGGATTGCAGGTGAATGATGTAGAGATCTGTTAAATTCATTTTAAATCATATTCTGTTAATGACATTGTACTGCAGCCTCTGACTGGGATTAGTCATTTTAATTTCTTTTAGGATTTCCCAGTGTGATTGGCTGCATAGATGCACACACATCCCCATCACAGCTCCCTCACATCATGAACAGGAAGTCCATTCACAGCATAAATGTGCAGGTAGGCTACAGGTAGACTGACTACTGTTTCTAAATGTTAAAGACTGCATCATAGTTCAACATCTGTCATTCTCTGCACTGTCCAGATCATATGTGATGCTGCATACATCATTTCTAATGTGGAGGTCAAGTGGTCTGGGTCTGTTCATGACTCCAGGATTTATGGAGAGTCTAACCTGAGCAACAGACTGCAGCATGGTGAGCAGCCTAAAGATTTTCACAATAGAATTCACTTGTCTCCCTCCTTTAATATACTCTGATGTATCCACTATACATTACAGGAGAGTTTGATGGCCTTCTGCTGGGTGACAGGGGTTACCATGCCAACCCAGGCTGATGACCTCATACCCTGACCCTGAACCAGGCCCCCAACAGAACTTCAACTGGACTCACTGCAGGACCAGAGCCCGGGTGGAGATGACCATAGGCCTGCTGAAAGCCCGTTTCCAGTACCTACGTCTCCTCAGGGTGACCCCTGAGAGGGCCTGTGATATTACTGTGGCATGTGTTGTTCTTCATAATATTACCACTATTAGAGGAGAGCAACACCCTGCCCTACAAACTGAAGACCCAGATAATGAGCCCATCCACCTGCAGCTATCCAGGTATGGAATAAGATTACTGTCAAAAGTATTCATCCACAATTCTAACCATTCGTATTCGTAATGTTAAACATTTGTATGTTAATAAAAAATGTGTACACAAAATTCTGCTGTCATATGCATGAGTTTGATAAATTAAGGATTAGGATTGTTTTTACGAGTATGAACCTAAAAGTTGTGAGAGCAACTCTAATTTCTACGACTACGAAGTCTTCCCTGTGAGGACGAATTCAAGTTTATGGGTACGAGTAGAAAAATACTGGAATGACGTCACATAGGTCACAGGGGAAGGTAATCGAACACAGATTGCTTCAAACGCGCATGCGCCATTTATAAAGAGTAGATGCCGGGTGGACCCGGTGGACCTACCGGGGCAGGTGACGCCTCACAGGTCAAGTACATAACACATCCAACTTCTTGTAATTTATTTATTTCATGAAACTGTACTGTTTTAATTGATATACAGTTTATGGACGAAAGACGGTACTGCTTAGCTTGCACGCTAACGAGCCGGGCCGGTGACACATTAGCCTTCTAATGCAAGGAGGCTAATGAGGAGGCTAAGGAGGCTTAATAACAAAACAAACATAATTTGAGATTATGAATCGTGGCAACTCACGTATGAATCAGCCCATTGTACAGCATAAATTGCTGTAAATTAAGTCCAGTTTTAGTTCTTTGCAAACTCAGACACGTGCATTAGTTTAGTTTACAATGAATCTGGCGGAGTTCGGTAAAGTTGGAAAGATATTCACAGATTCGGACTTCCGGCATCAATAACTCATGAGATATATGTTGTCAAAACATGAACGATGCCTCTTTCAAATCGTTGTAAGGTAGACAATGTGCTACAAGGCCAATTTTATCAAAAGTCGCTGTATTTCAAGCTACAGAAATAACATTGGCGTCTATGAGCAGCCGGCGGTGCAACGAGTGAACAGGGACCGTCTGCAAATAGCAAAACCGCTGCAACAGCGAAAAGAGACAGTGCACATATATTCAATAACTTTACTCTTGTACCCTGTAGAGCCACTGAAATCACTGGAGCCGTGAATCGGCTGCGGCTGGTCATACTACAACTCTTTGTTTGGTGCTAAATGAAAAATTGAATTTTAAGGATTTTTTATGATTATTTTATGAGTATTAAAATTCAGTAACTTCACTTATACACTGTACAGTCACCAAAATCACTGGAGCCATCAATTGTCTCCTGCTGGTCATACTACAACTCTTGCTTTGGCGCTAAATGAAAAATCTGAATTTTAAGGAATTTGTATTTTTTATAATTATCATTTTATGAGTATTAAAATTCAATAACTTCACTCTTACAGACTGTACAATCACCAAAATCACTGGAGCCATCAATTGTCTCCTGCTGGTCATACTACAACTCTTTGTTTGGTGCTAAATTAAAAATCTGAATTTTAAGGAATTTTTATGTTTTGTATGATTATTTTATGAGTATTAAAATGGCACTTTTCTTCATGTATGTGGCATATTTTATATAACACACAGGAAAAATGGCATAAGGGCATAATGTACTTGTTTGTCCAAACACATAATTCTGTATAGTAATGGAATTTACAATCCTTACCAAAGAGAGTATCAGATAACACCAATATACCAAACAAACTGTTTAGACTGTCACCTCAAGTACTGATGATTGAGAAGAAAGACGATAAGACACTTTATTGCAAAGTTTCAGTGTCAATTGATTCATTTATACCATAATGTTAAATTGAGAGTAATATTTTTCTAGTTAAGGACTGTACAGACAATACTTGGAGGTAATAAACCTGACGGTCTGACCAGCACAGGTCACAACAAGTACACTATGCCCTTATGCCATTTTTCCTGTGTGTTATATAAAATATATCACATACATGAAGAAAAGTGCCATTTTAATACTCATAAAATAACCATACAAAACATAAAAATTCCTTAAAATTCAGATTTTTAATTTAGCGCCAAAGCAAGAGTTGTTGTTTGACCAGCAAGAGCCCATTCATGGCTCCAGTGATTTTGGTGGCTCTACAGTGAAGTTATTGAATATATGTGTAGTGTCTCTTTTCGCTGTTGCAGCGGTTTTGCTATTTGCAGACGGTCCCTGTTCACTCGTTGCACCGCCGGCTGCTCATAGACGCCAATGTTATTTCTGTAGCTTGAAATACAGCGACTTTTGATAAAATTGGCCTTGTAGCACATTGTCTACCTTACAACGATTTGAAAGAGGCATCGTTCATGTTTTGACAACATATATCTCATGAGTTATTGATGCCGGAAGTCCGAATCTGTGAATATCTTTCCAACTTTACCGAACTCCGCCAGATTCATTGTAAACTAAACTAATGCACGTGTCTGAGTTTGCAAAGAACTAAAACTGGACTTAATTTACAGCAATTTATGCTGTACAATGGGCTGATTCATACGTGAGTTGCCACGATTCATAATCTCAAATTATGTTTGTTTTGTTATTAAGCCTCCTTAGCCTCCTCATTAGCCTCCTTGCATTAGAAGGCTAATGTGTCACCGGCCCGGCTCGTTAGCGTGCAAGCTAAGCAGTACCGTCTTTCGTCCATAAACTGTATATCAATTAAAACAGTACAGTTTCATGAAATAAATAAATTACAAGAAGTTGGATGTGTTATGTACTTGACCTGTGAGGCGTCACCTGCCCCGGTCGGTCCACCGGGTCCACCCGGCATCTACTCTTTATAAATGGCGCATGCGCGTTTGAAGCAATCTGTGTTCGATTACCTTCCCCTGTGACCTATGTGACGTCATTCCAGTATTTTTCTACTCGTACCCATAAACTTGAATTCGTCCTCACAGGGAAGACTTCGTAGTCGTAGACATTAGAGTTGCTCTCACAACTTTTAGGTTCATACTCGTAAAAACAATCCTAACCCTTAATTTATCAAACTCATGCATATGACAGCAGAATTTTGTGTACAAGTTTTTTATTAACATACAAATGTTTAACATTACGAATACGAATGGTTAGAATTGTGGATGAATACTTTTGACAGTAATCTTACTCCATATCCAGGACGGCAGAGCAGTCAGAGACACCGTATGCAATAATCACTTTAGAGTTTAAGTCACCATCATCACCACCACAGCAAATAAAGGCATGATACACATTTAATTTGGTCTTCTTTATTCCCTACAAATAAAAGATAGTTCAGTTCATGTTCCAGTAGTTAACATAATTCACCTGTGACCATCACCACCTCTAACTTGTGCTCCAGTATTTCAATTTCCAGATCTGCCCTCCTAATCTGTTTTTTTTTATTTTTCTCAGCAAATGCAGTTTGTAAATCTGTTTTACTGATAACTGGGAATACATAGAGGACATTCAATTATACAGTTGCACATGAATTCCACAGAATGAAGCTCTGGTGTTTCCTGAACATCCATCTCACTGTGTCAGTCTGTGCAGTGGAAGCTGAGGGACCATCCTGCTGCTGCCCAGCCATGCCCTGTTAAAAAAGATGAGAATGTGCAATACTTCAGTGTAGGCTAAATGTCACACTCTGTATTCCACCCAAAATCTGAATGAGAAGAGAACTATCAGTAACATACCTCTGTATGCCTTTCTGGATCCCCCTCTGTAAAGGCAGCAGACACAGTTTCATCCTCTTCATCCTAGATCAGTGACATGTTTCAGTAAACTTAAACTACCATTTGGATAAATCTTTGGAGTGTTGCCTACTTACAATTACAAGGTACATATATATAGATATATATCTATATATATCTATATATATATATAAATATATGCATCCATGACATTTTATGCCACCGTTTTACAGGCATCTGCTTTCTTTCTGTTGGCTGAGCAGAAGTCTATGTTAGTTTAAATAGGCTTAATTATTTAACAGGACATGATATGGATGCAGACATTTAGGCTATGTGTGGATAAAACAACTGCACAGTCAAACAGTCACTTAATATTTAGGCTACTTTACAATGTAAAACATGATCAACATGAAGTACCTCCATGAGATAATGCCGAGGTCTGACCCGTTTGAACAATGTTTTTATATTTCATCTTAAGCTGCTGCCCCGTCGGGATTTCACCTAAATGAAATAACTTACTCGGCTGCCATTCAGACAGTTATTCCCTGTAATATTATTACGATTACAAAGGACTACATTTAAACTTACGCATTGATCCGGGCAGCAGTGTTCTCCACGGCGTCTCTCTCTCTTTTGCAGCTGCAGCGGTGTTGCACTTCTTTCTAAAAACGTGTTCAAACTCGCCATATGAGCGCGTTAAAAATTTCCAGTTCAAAAACGCAGCCTTTCGCTTCCCCGTTTCCATGGTGACTCGTCGAATCAGGGCTCCATTGATGCTGTCTTTTCAGAGTTGCGGTGCACACGCGCAACTCCGGGTCAACCTACTCCGAGTTAATTAACCCAACTCATATCAGCCGTTGTGAAACTGAAAACTCAGAGTTTTCTATCTCAGAGTAGATCAACTCAGAGTTGTGGAAGAAACTCAGAGTTTGTAAAACCTGCTTCGTGAAATAGGCCCCAGATCTAAAACCAATTGAAAACCTGTGGAAAATCATCAAATGCAAAATGGAGAACCACAAGCCCAAAAACAAAGCAAATTTGTTTGAATTTGTGCAACAGGAATGGGCTGCTGTGACAGCAGAACAATATTAGAAGTTGGTGGAGAGCATGCCAAGATGCATGGCTGCAGTCATCCATAACAATGGTTATGAATCAAGTGCTAAATCCTATGTGCATCATATGACTAAAACAGACAGAAAAGAAAACATGGAATGCTTTAAAGCACTGTTTTTTTGGCAGTACAATGCAATAGCTATTGATGAAAGAACTTAAGTGATTTTGGTTATTATCAAGAAAACCATGAAAAATGGGTGTTGTATAGAGCCTTGTATCCCTGTTCCTGCACCCCAGTTGGCCCCTTCATTCTCCCTGCCTTTGTGGTTCTGCTCACCACTTTCCGAGCTGACAACTGATTGGACCAGACCTTTTATGTAATTAAATCAATGTCAGCTTAAAGATAGCAATGCTTCCTCTATGTTTCTGTTTGGGCATTGTAGTTAAGTTTTGGTTTTGTAGTTATTTTTGCTGTTAGATAGTTTGAATATAATTGAGCTACAAAGACAAGTCCTCTTGTGTTTTTTTTTCTTTTTAAAGCAACACCCTTTACCCTGAATTCCTCACTATTTGTGTTTTGGTAAAACACCTGTGTGTACACCAGTGTTGTGAAATATTTTTATAAAAGTACTCATGAACCACTATAATATATGTAGCTATACCTTATACAGCAAGCATATGTTAAACTAGCTGAACAAATTTCTGTTCAAGTTTCTTCTGAAAGTAATCTGCCTCCCCAGAAAGTGTCACAAGAGAAAGATTGTTCTTGCATTATTTATTTATATTTTGTTTCTATATTTCATTTGTTTATTTCATTACTTGTATTTTGATAAATAATACAACAAAATTAAACCACAAATTATTATAAAGTCCTCATGGCTAAAAAGAAGTTATTTTTCCACATCATTCAAGTCTCAGTCTAACAAATCATGAATAGATGATCACAGACAACAACAACAAATCTTGGTTTTGATATAACACTTTCTTGTGATCACAAAATAACCATCATTGGAATCCAGACTTTAAGAAAATATCAGAATTTATTACATATGCACTTCCTCTGGAGCTATGATAAGTGCTTTGAAACGTCATCAGTATTTAAACTGCCCTGATAACACTTTGCTCTGGGTACAACTTTAAAGGACAAATACAGTTTATTTGAACTGGAATCGTATTTTGCAGTTTGTAGCCTTTATTCCTCCTTATAACACTGGATTTAGCAAAGTATTCACACAAGTTTATCACACAGTAAGACATTTTTAGTTTGTCCCTCAAACAAAGTGGTTTAGTTAACTTGGATGTTGGCACTGTTGCCTCCCAGCTAGAAGATCCCCAGTTGACATCCCGGCTTGGACCAGGGATCTTTCTGTCACAGCTCCCTTCTCCTCTGCCCTGTCTGTCCTGTCTGTCTCCCATCCGCTCCTCTGCCCTGTCTGTCCTGCCTGTCTCCCATCCGCTCCTCTGCCTTGTCTGTCTTGCTGTCTCCCATCCACTCCTCTGCCTTGTCTCTCCCCCTGCAGCTCGGTGCCTGAGTGGAGTCTAGCTTCTCAGCTGACTCCACTCAGGCAATCAACCTCCTCTACGGCTCCCGGACAGCTGACGATCATCACACTGATTACTCACCTCCACAATAAGAACCGGCTCCTCCTTCCACTCTCTGCCAGATTGTTGAACCAGAACCACGGAGTTCAGTTCGCTCTCTAGCCTCTTGCACAATCGGTTTAAGTTCCTGCCTTGTTTTTTCTTATGTTGTTTTCTAATGCTTCCCCTCAGACCCAGCTGTCCGGAATCCAGCCACCCAGAACCCTCGTCCGTTTTCCCCAGCAACTCTTCACCGGTTTCCTTCTGCCTGGACCCCTTCTGTGCCTGCCTGGATTCCCCGTTCCTTGCCAAAACCCCCCCCACTACACCAGCCGCTCCCCGCTCCTAAAATAAATCATTCTAAATCTCCTCTGGTCGTGGAAGCGTGGCTCTCTGCTTGGGTCCAGCCCTCCTCTGGTCGTGACACTTTCTGCATAGAGTTTGCATGTTCTCCCTGTGCATCGTAGCCTGTCACCAGGTTCTGTCTTCCTCTCAAAGCCAAAAAAACATGCTGAGGTTAATTGGCGATACTAAATTGAATGAGAGAGTGCTTGTTTGTATCTAAGTGTAGCTCTGTGATAGACTGGTGGTCTGTCCAGGATGTCCCCTGTCTTCACCTTTAGTCCGCTGGGATAAACTCCAGGACCCTGTGACCCTAATGAGGATTAAGTGGTTTACCGTTAATGGATGGATGTTTGCATGTGTAAGGCTGCCTTCTGTTTAGTGTGTGTTGGTGCTGTAAAGGTAACCGATGAGCCTTTCAGTCCAGGAAATGATTTTTTTTCCCCCCTTGTTGGTACAGCTTTACTGTATGAACAGCTGAGTTCAGTCCGACTGGTCTGCATTTTTTTTCAGTTGATTTTGGGGAGGTGAAACACTATCTCTGAGATGAAAGTTTTTACGAAAGCCACAAGGAGCTCACTCTTTTCTGAAAAATGCAGTTTTGCTTGATTCCTCAGTTAGCTGCAAAGTTAGCATGACACAAAGTTTGAATAGTGGCATTAATGGAAAAGTCACCAGGTTACAGTAAACTGGAAGTGTCTTTAATTTTCATCAGTTTGTGACTAAATATGTATTAGACAATTGAAAAGTGATCCATGCTGAAAATGCATATTTCTGTGATGAAGCTGAAATATAATTGGGCTGTGAGGGGAGAGTCTTTCTGCAAATATTTAGGTCGACTAAATAAAGACAGGGAAAGAAAAAGATGTCCTCTCACTTTTATTTGTTAAAGCCACCAGTTCAAAGTCTCTGAAGCTGACACTTTCAGGCGAGAGCACTGACACATAGATACTGTTTCCATACACACACGTACACACACAAACAGGCAGACAGATGTCAGGTTATATATGTGTCCTTACATGAACATATTTAGGGGAGTTTTGCACACACATGCGCATAGTGGTCTGACCAGTTTGCGAATGGAGGAGAAGTTCACAGGTGAACAGAGGCAAAGTTGTGAAGGTGGTATGGCCTAGAGCTCTCTCTCACTGACAGACTGGCTTCAAACCAGGGTCAGCTAAGGGACGGGAGAGGGGCCCCAACACCCATCATCCCTGCAGCATCCGCAGGACAGACTCCATATTGAAATTGCTGAATATTCCACTGACTCTCTCTCTGTGACAAGTCTTTGCATGCTTATTTATGACACTTTTCCCCACACCCTGTGAAGTACATTCATTTGCTATCCTACCCAGAATTTTGGAGAACACTTAATTTTTTTAAAATGTTGCATATTTGAGGATTTACAAAACTGAACATCTGAGAGAATAGAGACAACCTAAATGTAATTTTATCACAGATAAAGAACTTATTAAATGAACAATTCAAGATTCCACTGAGCCAAAAGAAGGCCATCTAATCCTAACCCTAACCCTGTATCCAGAGGACAAGAAAACTCTCTGAACCACTTCTCAGGGGGGAACCAAGCCGAACACCTGGGGCGGGTTAAAACATAGCAGGATTTCACAGTGGATGATGAAAAAAGTCCAATTTACTGATGAATCCCCGTTAAAGATTAATAGCAGTAACAGAGGTGTGTATTTAAACCTAAAGTGAAACATCCTGCTGGGGAACTTCATGTCTTGGAGGGGTGATGGTCTGGAGTTGGAAACCTGCATCAAATTAACTCCAGCCTGATCCTGGAGAAGTAGCTGGAGCAGGGAAATGAACTCATCTCACACATCTCAAAGCTTTGTGAAAACAAAGAAGACAAAGTGTGTTGACTGTCATGAACTTTTCTCCACAGTCAACTGACCTCAACCCTATTGAGCATTTCTCCGACAGCATGAAGACTTAAAAAAAATCAAGCATTCCTGAAATGACAAATATCCTCTTTCGAACATTGTCACATCTTGACCACGGGTAGACAAAATACTATGACATTCTGAAATCTGCTGATCATCTTGAAAAATTCCACTTCCATTCAAATTGTCAAACACTATTAAATTTGACAAAAAAAAAATCAACGCAGACATACTAATAGTCTCTGACTTTTGTACCCCACTGTAGATGTCATTACGCCTCTGGTCACAATATTGGAGGAAACAGAAAAATGACAGTTTTGTCTTATTTATAGTTTCAAGACATGTTTTTTATGGTTGAACATAATGTCTGGAAAGAAGGAAGAAACAGATAGTTAATTTTGCTCTGTCAGGCGAGGAAAAGTGTCAAACTGAGTTTCACTACAAGTACTGCTGTATGTGTATCTACAGAAACAGTTGCCACCTCGAACATCAAAGACATTCTTGTAAAGTAACTCATGGCATATATGAAATATTAAGTAAAGCACTAAATATTCAAAGCAGAGATCAAAGTTTCATTTAATGCGGTGGAAGCTATATGATAAAGCTTTCCTCAGCAGAAGTTGCAGAAACTCAGTGCAGAATTAATGTCGGCATTCAGGCCAGATAACTCTTTAAAATCGTTATTCCTATTTTCATCTTTGAAAGTAGCAATAAATGCTGACCTCATTTTCTCATCTGAAAAAAAAAAATCATTGTCAGCACTGATAATAACAGGAATTTGTGAATGTGAATGTATGTTTTTGGTGAATATAAAGGGAACTGACACAGCTACTATTATCTAAATTGACCTGACATACACACACACACACACACTGATTCACACACAAGGAGTTTGTAACAGAGGTGAGTTGTAATATTTTGTCAGGAGTTCTAGGGTATGAAAAGATCATTTTAACAGTAACAGTGGAGACTAAATTGTTGCATACAACTTGCACAACTACACATGTAACAGCACTTTGTGCATGTGCTTGTGTGCACTGTGAGGAATGTTAACAGAGTGCAGATGTGGGGAAGTGAGAGAGGGAGGCACGCCACTTAATGGTGACTCAGTGGAATTTGACACAGATCCACCATTTTCATTCACAGTTCTGTCATCTCCATACTGTGTTCAAAGTGTCAGCTGCTGCAGTGAGTGAGTCAGAGCACAAGTTACTATTACAGCCTGCTGCAACTCCCAAGAACACCACTAAACAAACAGGAGAGGCTCTTTGTCAGCACAGTTACAGCTGGTTTCACACAGGTGTGTACAAAAGCAAACAGACTAAGATATTTTATGATTGTTTTATTTAAGATCTGGTATTATTTACACAGATACTTTTCCTACAGTGACCATTGTATGCCTTTCAGGATTTTTTTTCTTACGCAGAAAACCTTCCAGTGACGATGCAAAGATTTTTAAAAAGCCTCTTACATACAGATGTGACCTCATGGGAAGTAAGTTTAGCTGTGATGTTAAAAGCCAGGCTTTCTTGTTCCAAAAGTTAACTAAGTCTAACTCAGTTGTTTGGGGGAAAATAACTACACACAGAGCTGCTCAAACTCCTCTGGCCATACCGGGAATCATAGTTAAGTGTGTCAAATTTATGAATGAATCTTAGTTCTAAAATAGTTTCAGGTGTATTTTTCTGAAGCTGAGTATGCCACAACAAACAGCTACACCTGCTGAGCAGGTACTCACATGGTAAGCGGGTGTTCTTGAACTTCTGTTTTACAGCACTTTTGGAAGTGGTCATTATTTATACAGGGTGACACAAAAAATGGGAACTTTTTAACAATCCAATAAAACCAAGAGTGATGGAAGAAAAATATTTTATTCATAGTAACTGAAACCTTAAAACATGCCATTTAAGAAACAATGACGGAATTCTCATGTTATGGATCTAGGGAGGGTTGAACCCAAGCAGCAGGCGACAGACAGGCGGGTGAATTAATAATGAATTTATTGGACTGAAAACAAAACAGAAAGGCACTCCATAAGGGAGGCATAGGGAATAAACAGAACAGGGAACTAAACAGGAACTAAGGGCGATGGCGCGGGGCCGTGGTGGGGACTAAACTCATCTAAAAACGGGGAGAGGTGACTCACGTAATGTCCGGGGGTCGGGAGACGGGGCAGAGGCAGAGCTGATGAAGCCGGTGGCGGGGATGTGACAGGGGCGGCAGAGCAGGCAGAATCCGGAGCAGACAAAAGGGGAGTGAAGAGCGGAGGAGCGGAGACGAAAAGACGTGGGTTCTAGGGTGAGGGGAGGAAAACAGAGCAGATGAGACAATCCGAGGGCTGACAGAGTCCAAAGAGAGCTGTGTGCTCGACGGGGAACCGCATGCAATGACCCAGCGAGGAGCATTTGGCAGAGCCAGGCTTTTATCTGCCGCTGATTGTAGACTGAAGCCGGCTGCGCTCCTGCACAGCCGCTTTTAATCAGGCTGATCACAGAGCAGGAGAAGGAGGGGCCGTGACATTTAATTTTTAAAAAATTACTTCCTGTAGATGGTGTCCTCCTGTACGAATGCATTCTTGAAATCTGCTGTTGAGATTCCTCATTGACCGCTGCAACATCTCAGCTGGGATACTGTGAATTTCATCCTGAATTCTCTTTTAACTCATCCAGAGTTCTTGGTCGAGTCGTGTACACTTTACTCTTGAGATAGCCCCAGGTAGATTTTAAGAATGCATTCGTACAGGAGGACGCCGTCTACAGGAAGTAATTTTAAAAAAATGAAAATTCCATCATTGTTTCTTAAATGGCATGTTTTAAGGTTTCAATTACTATGAATAAAATATTGTTCTTCCATCACTCTTGGTTTTATTGGATTGTTAAAAAGTTCCTGTTTTTTTGTGTCACCCTGTACAATGCAAAAATTAAAGGGACCTGTGCAACACGAACAAAATTTTGCCCATTTTCTTTATAATCATGTAGTCAGTACTGCTCATTTAAATACTTGTAAAGTATACACAAAAAACAGTCTAATGCTACAGCCAGTGCTGGTCTCATGAGTCAGTGTAGCTGCTGAGCTTAAGACTGAGTACCGAGTAATGCAAAGTCAGATATTCTGGCTTGTTATTAGAGTAACTTTCCAGTTCAGCATGCACATATAGTATAACAGTTTAGCAGGTATGTTTTAGAGTGCCCCAGTTTTTTCCATTTTTTTTTTAATGGAAATACCAGTATTTCAAGTTCAGTGAATAGCTTGAATGGTCCAAAGGTAAGCTGAACTGCCAGAGGTTAAAAAAAAAGGTAAGGTTGCCTTAAACTGTAAAATAATGTACATTTCAGAATAATACAAAAAGGCTTTTCTCAGGGAACAAGAAATGTTTTAACAGCTCAATGCTGTTCTGCAGCAATGGAGGTTGATCAAGATTTGAAAGTTGGTGCTACTCAATCCTACAGGTGTCCCAACTTTTCTTGATTACTCACAACCTCAGATTGTAACAGACTGATATTGTTGATGTTGAGGTTTCAAAGTTTATTGTTCAGTTTGAGATTTACCTAATGTCAATGAACATGCCATGTTTAGTTAGCTCACCTTTGATTAGCTTAGAGTCAGCAGTAGTGCGTGTGTGTGTGTGCGTGTCGACCAAGAGAGAGCTGGGAACAGTGGCAAATTCTGGAGTTTAGCTATAGTTTTTTATAGGTATATTGGCATTGGCTATGGCCCACAGTATTTCCCCTATACTTGCTTCTCTTCACTGGCTTCCTGTTAAATCCAGAATTGAATTTAAAATCCTTTCTGACATATAAAGCTCTTAATAACCAATCTCCATCAAATCTTAAAGATCTGATAGTACCATGTTATCCTAGTAGAACTCTTCGCTCTCAAACTGCAGGCGTCTTATAGCATCGCATGATGACGTATTTGTTTGCTCCGCTCACCAAATATTTCCACAAAACCAATTCCGATGTGCCAACGAAACAGTGTATGTCGTAAACTGAAGACTTATCCGCAACCAGTTCCGGCGTAATGACGAAACGTTGTAGGTCAAGGACGTCATAAATTGAAAACCCCTGTAATGGTCGTAGTAAGAAGTCTCAGATTCAACTGTGAAGAGAAGACTTGGAGTTGCAGGTTGGCAGGTCGACAGGTCACGTTGCAGCAAGACAAAGAGGCTTGCCTGTCCTATGAAACACTTCCAGTGGACTACTGAAGAATGGAAAAAGGTATTATGGACTGATGTCCAAAATTTCAAATCTTTGAATCATCACGCAAGATTTTTGTACATCATTGAGTAGGTGCAAGGATGGTTCCACAGTGTGTAACAACAACTGTCAAACATGGAGGAGGAAGCATGATGGTCTGGGGCTGTTTTGAGGGATACAGTGTCCATTACTTGTACAGAGTGAAAGGTACTCTGAACCACTACCACAGCATTCTGCAGTGCCATGCAGTACGCTTTGGCACGTTCCTAGTTGGTCAAGGGTTCATCCCACAGCAAAATAATGACCCAAAACTTAAGCCCAGTTTATGAAAGAACTACCTTTGGAAAAAAGAACAAAATTGTAAGCTTGAAAACATGGAGTGGCCAGCTCCATGGTTTGGGATGAACTGGACAGAAGAATGAAAGCAAAGCAATCAATAAGTGCCACACATTTATGGAAACTTCTTCAACAGACTTGGGAAGAACTTTCTGAAAAATACTTGATTTCCATTGTGGTAAGAAAACTAAGATTGTGTTTAGCTGTTTTGTCTGCCAAAGGTGGATACTGTGATGAGTCAAAAATTTAGAATACAGTCTGGTTTCTGAATTGACTTCTTTTTAATTTCATTAGTTTATTTGTTCTATGCTTTCTTTTCGGAGTACGAGGCACTAACATGCATAATTTCCAATAAAAGGACGTGATGGTGGATCTCTTCCACACTTAATTCTGTAGTTTCGCTTAGTCTGCACATCTGATTTTGTCTCAATAAACCATGATAGTCATTGGCCATGTTTACATGAGACCTTTAACTCCTCTTTAATTCGGAATTAGAGTTAATTCCACTTTAAAATCTCCTTGTAAACACTTCATTCCGAAATAAAAAGTTAATTTCGAATAAACTTAATTCCAAATAAACTACCTGGTTTATTCCAATGTTAATTCTGAATAAACTAATTCCTGTGTACGTTCTATTCATATATATATATGTATATATATATATATATATATATATATATATACACACACACATATATACACACATATATGTATACACACACACAGATGTGTGTGTGTGTGCGTGTGTGTGTGTGTGTGTGTGTGTGTGTGTGTGTGTGTGTGTATACAGTCGTGGAAAAAGTTATACTTAAATAGCATTCACATTTCCCATTGAGACAACCAACGTCCTTCATTTTAAATTGTCAAATTGGTTTGTTCTGCCACTACCGGATCAACTGCCCGTTTGCACATGTGCGGCGGCATGCGACAAACTGCTCGAAATACATTGTCAGAAGCATTTCAGGAATTTTGAGTCATTTTGTCCCGCAGATGGGTTAATTGTGTCAAAATTTTTAATCAGATTCATCAAGATGATTAATCCATATTAAAGGAACCAACTTTGTTTCAGATGCGATTTATGATTCAGTTAGACAGAAAACCGAAGGTATTCTCTGATGCTCATAAAGGTTATCAAATAAAATGACTGACTCTTCTGTTGTATGCAAGAACGCTGGGCATGGCTGCACACTGACTGCACTGCTGTCCTGCTGCTGGTGACTCAAGTATTTGCTGTTCTGCTCAAGCCACATTCAATTTAACTTTCTGTGGGGAGGTTTTGTGATCCTACGCTCCATGTGTGTCTCGAAGGGAAAATCCCCCCTCAGATGAATTCATGCTAACTTGATGGTCATGAAGACTTCTGTCATGAGCAGTGAGCACGCAAATATCTCTCCCAGAGCTCTAAACAACAGAGCTGAGACCATCCTCATGGCTGCAGGAGGTGACTGCAGCTGCTGTGACAATACCAAGGTTGACTTTATGAGCATATGGGAGCTTTTTGTGGTTGGTGCATAACAGTATACATCATTTAAACAGTACAGTTCCAGTACAGTATCGTAGGACAAGTTCATCAGGAGCTTATTGCCTGGTCATTAGCAGTGCCATTTAGTGTGTTGGAAACAAACCTCTTACATTTGGATTTGGCTCCGATTGGTAACCAGGACCTAAATGCACCAAGTTCCAACATTATTCATGCCTTTAAAGATCTTTCTATCTCTTATCTGCTTTCATTATTAGTAATTATGTATTGTTAATAGGCTTCTGTGGCTTTCTACACCATCCTATTCCCCAGAAGGAAACCAGATTATATAACAACCAGAAGGCTGTTTTTATAGTAGATAATACAATTTTTTTTCTACAGAAGTTGATTTAGTTAATTCTTACAGGGCTGTTTTCATTTGAAGAAGGATCACCAAAGCAATATTTGCCCATGTTATAGCCCTGGGCTGCTGCACTCCCCCTCCTCTGTTGTAATCTACTGTGTTATATACAGCTGCATGCCTGTCAAACACCTTCATCTGCTCGGCCTCCGTTGTCTTTCCCCGCCTACAATCACTGGAGCTAAGACTGGATTGGACCAGGCCAAACTACAGCCTCCAATCACAGTGCCAGCTGGCGTTGGAAGGGCTCATTCATGAATGAGCTGGTTCTTAGGAGAAGTTGAGCTGAACCGTGTGCTTCAAGGAAATCTATGCTAGGGGTTGGTTTATATGAGGGATTGAAAGAATAAAAACTATTTATTCTTCAGGGACTGAGAATGTGAAATTTATGTGAATCTTCCCATTCATTTTTTATATTTTTCGTACACACGTGGAATTTCTAATTAGTAGTAAAGGAAAGACAAAACAACCAACATGACCCTTTTCAGTCAGGCTTCAGGTGCGACCACGCCATTGAGACTGCACTCCTATCAGTCACAGAATCTCTGAGGCTGGTGAGACCTGCTGGTCAGTCCTCTGTCCTACTGCTGCTGGACTTGTCTGCTGCCTTTGACACCGTGAATCATCAAAATCCTCCTCTCCACATTCTCTGAGCTCGGCATCTCAGGTTCTGTCCTGTTGTGGTTCAAGACCTCACAGGCAGATCCTAGAGTGTCATGGCAAGGGGAGGTGTCAAGGTCACATGGCCTATCAACAGGGGTCCCTTACTCTTCTCTCCGTACACCACCTTACTTGGTGCAGTGATCCGCTCCCATGGCTTCTCCTACCACTGTTATGCTGACGACACTCAGCTTTTCCTCTCTTTTCCACCTGACGACACAACAGTTTCAGCTCGGATATCAGCATGTCTGGCTGATATCTCCACATGGATGAAGGAACGGCACTTTCAGCTAAATCTGTCTCAGACTGAACTCATGGTCTTTCCAGCTTGTCCATCTGTTCAGCCTCAGATCAGTGTCCAACTTCACTTGAGCCTACTTGTGCCCACAAACGCAGCCAGAAACCTGGGTGTCATGATTGATGACCAGCTGACCTTTAAGGTTCACGTGGCCTCAGTTTCTCGATCTTGTTGTTATGCCCTCTACAACATCAGGAAGATCAGATCCTTCCTGACCCAACAGGCCACACAACTTCTGGTTCAGGCTCTTGTGATGTCACGCATTGACTACTGCAACTCTCTTCTGGCAGGTCTCCCTGCATGTACAGTCAAACCTCTACAGACGATCCAGAATGCAGCAGCATGTCTGGTCTTCAACCAGCCCAAAAGAGCTCATGTGACTCCCCTGTTCATCTCCCTTCACTGGCTTCCAGTTGCAGCCAGAATCAAATTCAAAACTCTCCTCCTGGCTTACAAAACATTTACAAGAACGGCCCCAGCCTACCTGGATTCCCTGATCCAGGTCTACTCCCCTTCATGCCCACTTCGCTCTCCAGGTGAGAGACGCCTGGTGCTTCCAGCCCAGCACGGCTCGAAATCTTTAGCCAGACTCTTCTCCTCTGTTGTTCCCAAATGGTGGAACAAACTACCAAACTCTGCGCGTTCTGCTGAGTCCCTTTATACTTTTAAGAGACAATTGAAGACTCAATTGTTCAGAGAACACCTTGGCACTTAATCCGACTCCACCTTAGGGGTAGAATAAGTCAGGTGGTCCAAAACCCAGCACTTTTTAGCGCTGACAAAGTTGAAAAAAAAAGAAAAAAAAGAGGGTCGGGGGGGGGGGGGGGGGGGGGGGGGGTTGGCAATTCTTCTACAACTTGATGGCAACACCTTTGACCAATTGCACTTGAAGCACTTTTGCACTTACTACAGGTTTTTTCTTATGTCTGAATTCTTGCTTGTGTTGTACGTCGCTTTGGAGAAAAGCGTCTGCCAAATGAAATTGTAGAATTGTAGAATTGTAAAATAATTGCCAAACCATCTTTACATTTGCACATACGCATCCATTGTGATTGCGGAGATCAATGCACATTCCCACATCCCACTTTGTGATCATGTACCAATTGCAAACTATGCTGATGCAGCTGACATTTCAGCGAAGAGAGGCTTAAAGAGCTCTACATGTAAGAAGTAATCCCATCAGCTTGTGGACAATAGGCTCCTACAAAAACAAGCTGTGTTATCTGGGTAAAAGCTTTTGTTGGTCATATATGTGCAATAACATCTTCTTGATAGATTTGCTTATTACATGTCAGTCGTTCTTCTGTGTTTTACCCAACAATCATTGCAACAAAAGACAAAATAAGAGGAGATAAACTCAGATTTGTATGGCATTTTTTGTTGTTGGTAAAACTTTCAAACCTCACATTACATGTTCTGGAACCCAAGGTCTTATGTGTGCCTTAAACCAGTGGTTCCCAAAATGTTTGAATTGGAGCCCCCCTAAAAGCTGCAACCGACAATCTTTCCGACTTTCCTATACTGCATTTTGTTTCTTGATGTAATTTGCTTAACTTCATGCTGTCATTTGCTAGCATTTCACCATAAATAACACAATTCTGTCTTGTCCTCCAATAAAACCAAACTTAAGGTAACTCAAGGTATAGTTTTTTTTAGGTACTGATGAATCTTCACCAGCTTTGCATTTTTCAGAAATAATTCCTGTCAGGAATTTTGGACCTGAACACAAAAATAATGAATCGGGATGAGCCAGGGAGCCAACCTGAAGAAAGCATGGACAGAGGTTTAGAGGTCAAGGAGGTGTGGCCATAGAAATAGCAAAGGATTTTTGAGGAAAGATCAAATAAATGTGTTTTAAAAATATTTTATAGGTAGACACAGTAAGTTTGTTTATCCAATCCTAACCCAGGTTGGGAACCACTGCCTTAAACAATGCGTGCACAGCCCATGCAACCTATTGTAATGCCTAGATCCAGAACAAGTACAACTTCAGAGCAAAATTATTAACAGTGGAACAAGTCACTGAGCTTGACTTGGCAGAATCTGCCACAAAAACATAAACTTACTCACCTCATATCCATATCTCTATCTCTCTGAGAAAGTGTTTTTTAGTGCATTAGCAAGTTTTCTAATGCAGCGTCTTGTTTCCACTCATGTGGTGCTTACAGAACGCCAGTGATGAGGCATTTATTCACAAAACCTTTAACTTTGATTGTTGATTACATTGGACAATAAATAAATGTAAATGCAACTTGATATAAATGCAGCACGAGCTCCCAAACCATTATCATAACACAGACAGTCTAACTTGCCGGATGTAGGATGCTTCCACTTCTTCTTCCACTATCTCTGTGTTACTGTTTTCAAAATCTACTTCATTGCAGTAAGGTAGTCTTGCAGTTTTTTGGGGTAGATTATCAATTTTAATGATAGTGTTTATGCCCCTGCATGCAAATTTTCCATAACAACTATTCCACCCATCACTATGTTGAGGGAAAACCTAAGCTGCAGTCTTCACTTAGCTCCATCCATGACAGCTGTGATTAATGTTAAAGAAACACTAATGAACCAGAGCATTTCTCACACCTATAGCAGAATGATATTGAGTTGCAGATAGAGCATTATGTGTGCAGAATGGGCTGGCTATGCGAGACTGGTACACAGCTGAACTGAGATGGTTTGCATCTGCAATAATAGTTCCCAGAACTTTGAGCTCCAGTGAGTGATTTGGAACTTTCCAAGACACTGAAGATTCATCCAACCCTATGGCATCTCCAGGTGTAAAGCCCTGCAAAGATTGCAGTCAGCTGTTTTTCATCAGATAACAACAGCTGTGTCATCACATCTCTCTCAGCTAAAGTGAACTACGGAAATGTTTGTTCCTTCTGTGAAAATGTTTTTCGGATGATCAGATCTTTCAGACCATCAGAATCATAAATCATGCTCTGATCAAATTGGCATGGTTGTATTACCTCATGGTTGCCCACGAGGCTACATCCATACCCTGTCAAAGCGCCATCTTGAAATCCATCTCAAACTGGTTTCTTGAGCATGGCAAAGAGTTTACTGAACTTCAGTGGCCTCCACAGTCACCAGATCTTAATACAATAGAGAAACTTTGGGATGAGGTGGAATGGGAGGTTCACATCATGGATGTGCAGCCAACAAATCTGCAGCAACTGAGTGATGCTATCATGTCAGTATGGACCAAAATCTCTGAAAAATGTTTCCAACACCTTGGGCCTGTTTCATGAAGCAGGTTCACTGAAAACTCTGAGTTTGTTAACCCTGAAATGAGGGGAAACTCAGAGTTTTCCGTTTCACGAAGCGAGGTAACTCTAACCAGGGAATGTGGGGTAACTCGAGCCTGTTTCACAAAGAGGGGTAACTTCAACTCTCTGTCAGTTACCGCAGTAACAGACTCTATGACTCTAACCTGCTCGCCAGCAGGTTTATCTGAGAAAACCTCGAGTTTCTCTCTGTCTCCGCCCTCTTTCAGCCACACACACTGTTTCATTTCCTCATTCATTCAGTCAGTAAGCGAGCGAGTTTTGGCGTAGAACAGCTTTTATTAACGATCCAGTGGATAAAGGAGCAGCATTACTGCACAGATAGTTAAATATTCGTTGGTAGATTGTTATCAGACCGAGCATAAATGTTCTCGCATTTCCGGACAATTATCAGTTTGAGCGGTACCGTTTCGTATTCGTTTCAAGTCCATAATCTACATAAACAACCTAATCCCTCCTTACATTTACATTACCAGCCGCAGTCATGCTCTCACATCCAGCAGATATTGTGTGTTGCGCTGTGGTTCTTTGCAAATGGAAGTTTTTATATGATGTCGGAGATGCAGAGCACTTCAGTAAGACAACTGTATGCAGGACAGTCAGAAAAGTTTTCTTGGCTCTGAAACGACTTTTACTCATCATTGTGGACACAAACCTGTCAGAACATCAAGGAGCAGTTTCACGGGATTACAGGTGAATGATGTAGAGATCTGTTAAATTCATTTTAAATCATATTCTGTTAATGGCATTGTGCTGAAACCTCAGACTGGGATTAGTCATTTTAATTTCTTTTAGGATTTCCCAGTGTGATTGGCTGCATAGATGCACACACATCCCCATCACAGCTCCCTCACATCATGAACAGGAAGTCCATTCACAGCATAAATGTGCAGGTAGGCTACAGGTAGACTGACTACTGTTTCTAAATGTTAAAGACTGCATCATAGTTCAACATCTGTCATTCTCTGCACTGTCCAGATCATATGTGATGCTGCATACATCATTTCTAATGAGGAGGCCAAGTGGTCTGGGTCTGTTCATGACTCCAGGATTTATGGAGAGTCTAACCTGAGCAACAGACTGCAGCATGGTCAGCAGCCTAAAGGTTTTCACAATAGAATTCTCTTGTCTCTCTCCTTTAATATACTCTGATGTATCCACTATACATTACAGGAGAGTTTGATGGCCTTCTGCTGGATGACAGGGGTTACCATGCCAACCCAGGCTGATGACCTCATACCCTGATCCTGAACCAGGCCCCCAACAGAACTTCAACCGGGCTCACTGCAGGACCAGAGCCCGGGTGGAGATGACCATAGGCCTGCTGAAAGCCCATTTCCAGAGCCTACATCACCTCAGGGTGACCCCTGAGAGGGCCTGTGATATTACTGTGGCATGTGTTGTTCTTCATAATATTACCACTATTAGAGGAGAGCAACACCCTGCCCTACAAACTGAAGACCCAGATGATGAGCCCATCCACCTGCAGCCATCCAGGACAGCACAGCAGTCAGAGACACCGTATGCAATAATCACTTTAGAGTTTAAGTCACCATCATCACCACCACAGCAAATAAAGACATGATACACATTTAATTTGGTCTTCTTTATTTCCTACAAATAAAAGATAGTTCAGTTCATGTTCCAGTAGTTAACATAATTCACCTGTGACCATCACCCACCTCTAACTTGTGCTCCAGTATTTCAATTTCCAGATCTGCCCTCCTAATCGGTTTTTTGGATTTTTCTCAGCAAATGCAGTTTGTAAATCTGTTTTACTGATAACTGGGAATACATACAGGACATTCAATTATACAGTTGCACATGAATTCCACAGAATGAAGCTCTGGTGTTTCCTGAACATCCATCTCACTGTGTCAGTCTGTGCAGTGGAAGCTGAGGGACCATCCTGCTACTGTCCAGCCATGCTCTGTTAAAAAGGATGAGAATGTGCAATACTTCAGTGTAGGCTAAATGTCACACTCTATATTCCACCCAAAATCTGAATGAGAAGAGAACTATCAGTAACATACCTCTGTATGCCTTTCTGGATCCCCCTCTGTAAAGGCAGCAGACACACTTTCATCCTCTTCATCCTAGATCAGTGACATGTTTCAGTAAACTTAAACTACCATTTGGATAAATCTTTGGAGTGTTGCCTACTTACAATTACAAGGTATACACACGTGGACAAAATTGTTGGTACCCCTCAGTTAAAGAAGGAAAAACCCACAATTCTCACTGAAATCACTTGAAACTCTCAAAAGTAACAATAAATAAAAATTTATTGAAAATTAAATAATCAAAATCAGCCATCACTTTTGAATTGTTGATTAACATAATTATTTAAAAAAACAAACTAATGAAATAGGGCTGGACAAAAATGATGGTACCCATAACTTAATATTTTGTTGCACAACCTTTTGAGGCAATCACTGCAATTAAACGATTTCTGTATTTGTCAATGAGCGTTCTGCAGCTGTCAACAGGTATTTTGGTCCACTCCTCATGAGTAAACAGCTCCAGTTGTCTCAGGTTTGATGGGTGTCTTCTCCAAATGGCATGTTTCAGCTCCTTCCACATATGTTCAATGGGATTCAGATCTGGGCTCATAGAAGGCCACTTTAGAATAGTCCAACGCTTTTCTCTCAGCCATTCTTGGGTGTTTTTGGCTGTGTGTTTTGGATCGTTGTCCTGTTGGAAGACCCATGACCTGCGACTGAGACCAAGCTTTCTGACACTAGGCAGCACATTTCTCTCCAGAATGCCTTGATAGTCTTCAGATTTCATCGTACCTTGCACACTTTCAAGACACCCTGTGCCAGATGCAGCAAAGCAGCCCCAAAACATTACTGAGCCTCCTCCATGTTTCACCGTAGGGACAGTGTTCTTTTCTTCGTATGCTTGGTTTTTGAGTCTATGAACATAGAGTTGATGTGCCTTACCAAAAAGCTCCAGTTTGGTCTCATCTGTCCAAAGGACATTCTCCCAGAAGCTTTGTGGCTTGTCAACATGCATTTTTGCAAATTCCAGTCTGGCTTTTTTATGAGTTTTTTTCAGCAGTGGTGTCCTCCTTGGTCGTCTCCCATGAAGTCCACTTTGGCTCAAACAACGACGAATGGTGCGATCTGACACTGATGTACCTTGGCCTTGGAGTTCACCTTTAATTTCTTTGGAGGTTGCTCTGGGCTCTTTGGATACAATTCGAACGATCCGTCTCTTCAATTTGTCATCAATTTTCCTCTTGCGGCCACGTCCAGGGAGGTTGGCTACTGTCCCGTGGGTCTTGAACTTCTGAATAATATGAGCCACTGTTGTCACAGGAACTTCAAGCTGTTTAGAGATGGTCTTATAGCCTTTACCTTTAAGATGTTTGTCCATCATTTTTTTTCGGATGTCCTGGGACAATTCTCTCCTTCGCTTTCTGTTGTCCATGTTCAGTGTGGTACACACCTTTTCACCAAACAGCAGGGTGACTACTTGTCTCCCTTTAAATAGGCAGACTGACTGATTATGAGTTTGGAAACACCTGTGATGTCAATTAAATGACACACCTGAGTTAATCATGTCACTCTGGTCAAATAGTTTTCAATCTTTTATAGAGGTACCATCATTTTTGTCCAGGCCTGTTTCATTAGTTTGTTTTTTTAAATAATTATGTTAATCAACAATTGAAAAGTAATGGCTGTTTTTGATTATTTAATTTTCAATAAATTTTTATTTATTGTTACTTTTGTGAGTTTCAAGTGATTTCAGTGAGAACTGTGGGTTTTTCCTTCTTTAACTGAGGGGTACCAACAATTTTGTCCACGTGTGTATATATACACACGTGGACAAAATTGTTGGTACCCCTCAGTTAAAGAAGGAAAAACCCACAGTTCTCACTGAAATCACTTGAAACTCACAAAAGTAACAATAAATAAAAATTTATTGAAAATTAAATAATCAAAAACAGCCATTACTTTTGAATTGTTGATTAACATAATTATTTAAAAAAACAAACTAATGAAACAGGCCTGGACAAAAATGATGGTACCTCTATAAAAGATTGAAAACTATTTGACCAGAGTGACATGATTAACTCAGGTGTGTCATTTAATTGACATCACAGGTGTTTCCAAACTCATAATCAGTCAGTCTGCCTATTTAAAGGGAGACAAGTGGTCACCCTGCTGTTTGGTGAAAAGGTGTGTACCACACTGAACATGGACAACAGAAAGCGAAGGAGAGAATTGTCCCAGGACATCCGAAAAAAAATGATGGACAAACATCTTAAAGGTAAAGGCTATAAGACCATCTCTAAACAGCTTGAAGTTCCTGTGACAACAGTGGCTCATATTATTCAGAAGTTCAAGACCCACGGGACAGTAGCCAACCTCCCTGGACGTGGCCGCAAGAGGAAAATTGATGACAAATTGAAGAGACGGATCGTTGGAATTGTATCCAAAGAGCCCAGAGCAACCTCCAAAGAAATTAAAGGTGAACTCCAAGGCCAAGGTACATCAGTGTCAGATCGCACCATTTGTCGTTGTTTGAGCCAAAGTGGACTTCATGGGAGACGACCAAGGAGGACACCACTGCTGAAAAAAACTCATAAAAAAGCGAGACTGGAATTTGCAAAAATGCATGTTGACAAGCCACAAAGCTTCTGGGAGAATGTCCTTTGGACAGATGAGACCAAACTGGAGCTTTTTGGTAAGGCACATCAACTCTATGTTCATAGACTCAAAAACCAAGCATATGAAGAAAAGAACACTGTCCCTACGGTGAAACATGGAGGAGGCTCAGTAATGTTTTGGGGCTGCTTTGCTGCATCTGGCACAGGGTGTCTTGAAAGTGTGCAAGGTACGATGAAATCTGAAGACTATCAAGGCATTCTGGAGAGAAATGTGCTGCCTAGTGTCAGAAAGCTTGGTCTCAGTCGCAGGTCATGAGTCTTCCAACAGGACAACGATCCAAAACACACAGCCAAAAACACCCAAGAATGGCTGAGAGAAAAGCGTTGGACTATTCTAAAGTGGCCTTCTATGAGCCCAGATCTGAATCTCATTGAACATATGTGGAAGGAGCTGAAACATGCCATTTGGAGAAGACACCCATCAAACCTGAGACAACTGGAGCTGTTTGCTCATGAGGAGTGGGCCAAAATACCTGTTGACAGCTGCAGAACGCTCATTGACAAATACAGAAATCGTTTAATTGCAGTGATTGCCTCAAAAGGTTGTGCAACAAAATATTAAGTTATGGGTACCATCATTTTTGTCCAGCCCTATTTCATTAGTTTGTTTTTTTTAAATAATTATGTTAATCAACAATTCAAAAGTGATGGCTGATTTTGATTATTTAATTTTCAATAAATTTTTATTTATTGTTACTTTTGTGAGTTTCAAGTGATTTCAGTGAGAATTGTGGGTTTTTCCTTCTTTAACTGAGGGGTACCAACAATTTTGTCCACGTGTGTATATATATATATATATATATATATATATATATATATATATATATATATATATACATCCATGACATTTTATACCACCGTTTTACAGGCATCTGCTTTCTTTCTGTTGGCTGAGCAGAAGTCTATGTTAGTTTAAATAGGCTTAATTATTTAACAGGACATGGTATGGATGCAGACATTTAGGCTATGTGTGGATTAAACAACTGCACAGTCAAACAGTCATTTAATATTTAGGCTACTTTACAATGTAAAACATGATCAACATGAAGTACCTCCATGAAATAATGCCGAGGTCTGACCTGTTTGAACAATGTTTTTATATTTCATCTTAAGCTGCTGCCCCGTCGGGATTTCACCGAAATGAAATAACTTACTCGGCTGCCATTCAGACAGTTTTTCCCTGTAATATTATTACGATTACAAAGGAATACATTGAAACTTACGCATTGATCCGGGCTGTTCTCCACGCCGTCTCCCTCTCTTTTGCAGCTGCAGCGGTGTTGCACTTCTTTCTAAAAACGTGTTCAAACTCGCCATATGAGCGCGTTACAAACTTCCAGTTCAAAAACGCAACCTTTCGCTTCCTCGTTTCCATGGTGACTCGTCGAATCAGGGTTCCATTCATGCTGTCTTTTCAGACTTGCGGTGCACGCGCGTAACTCCGGGTCAACCTTCTCCGAGTTCATTAACCCAACTCATATCAGCCGTTGTGAAACCGAAAACTCAGAGTTTTCTATCTCAGAGTAGATCAACTCAGAGTTGTGGAAGAAACTCTGAGTTTGTAAAACCTGCTTCGTGAAATAGGCCCCTTGTTGAAAGTATGCCATGAAGAATTAAGGCAGTTCTGAAGACAAAAAGGGGTCCAACCTTTTACTAGCAAATTGTACTTAAGAGGCCAGTGAGTGTATATATTTTACACTTTGACTGAACTACAAACAGTCAGTGTCAAATGTAGGGAGATATGGCTCAAGTAGATGATGATGATGACAGTTCTTGGTATGCCCACATTATTTGTATTGTGGAAACAATACAGACAAAAAATATGAGCTGTGTTTTGGAACTTGGTTCAGAATTTCAGGTGTGAAGATACCCTTCCCACCTGGAAAGTTCCTGCAGGGGAAATATAACTTTTAAAGGAAATAGAACCATTAATGTTGACCTTGCAAATTCAAAACAGATCTGTGCCTTCAGAGATTCATTAAAGATGTTTCACAAATTCAAGAGGAAAGGGCAAAAATATGCATATGTAATAAACATTTTAAAATCCATGTTGAAAGCAGTTGTGGAATGACAGTACTGGTCCAAGGCAGCAGTGCCAACTACCACTGAAAGAGCAATAAGGTCAGTGACTCAAAAGGTTGTGGGATGCCAGCAAAGACATGAGGATTTATTTGCAGACCCACATCTGGAGCTGATTGTACCTTTATCATCTACCCTCTATCCCAGCCCGATCTCACGAGGATTCGTGAAACTGTCACGTAAGTTTTAGTTTCGGTTTCGTGCGCACCAACACGATTTCGTCATGTTTTTCGTGCCGCTCACCACGAAATGCGCACCAATGTATTTTAAACGGCGGACTTTTCGTGCCACTCAGAACGTATTTCAAAAGAATGTGTATATTATATTTTTAATGTAAAACCGTGGCGAATCCAACGCTATATTTTGCATGACATCGTTCCTAAACATAACCCTAACCATAACCATAACCATAACCTAACCATAAGCCGGTGGTACACTTACCAATTTGCATAGGAATTTCAAGAATGTCCGGCGGCCGCAAACGCGATCACACAAGCAGTATACGCCGATGGACAGCTTAGATCGTCATGAATCCGCCGGTATAAACCACTTTCAGATGTGATTACCACAGCGAAAAACATTTCGTGGTGAGCGGCACGAAAAACATGACGAAATCGTGTTGGTGCGCACGAAACCGAAACTAAAACTTACGTGACAGTTTCACGAATCCCCGTGAGACCGGGTTGTCTATCCACTGGCCTCCCCTCTTGACACCTGTAACTGAAGTGATGACAAATTAAATTTCCTTGTTGGTAAAGAGCAGCAGACAGAATATCTCTCCCTCCCTGACTGAATTTGGTAGTGGGGTGGGGGATGGGAAGAAGTGGAGATGGAGTCAAAGGTGTAAAAAACAGAATCGGTTTTGTGTTCGAATATTAAACTGCTAAACAGGTCAATAGGAGTATTGTAGAACGATGTGTCTGGCAGTAAACACGACCACAATCAACTACTCAAAATGCTGCATTATGTAAATCCTCAGTGAATGCCTTTACATTGCATTCATGTAGCTATTTTAAACAAGGTTAATCTACTGGTAGAGGGATTTAATAGGGATATTAATCTGTCAGCACAGGCCCACACACACACCCATGATCCTTCTGTTTGGGGCTCATTTTATCTCCTGCTATTGAACAGTCACTGAGGTTCCTTAGCAGTATTTAAGATGATGAAATCCTTTATCAGCTACTGAATTTGTATAGAAGCAATAGGTGGATCACAAAGCTGTTCTTGGCAACAAAAGTCGGGATAATGAGACAATATCAAATAATGCTACTGTACAAAATCCCTCAAATACAGTATTCCCACACACATTTAATGCCGTTTTTTTTCCAGAAAATTACAAATACTACTGTGTGCTCTTTGTATTTGCTATTTGTTCCATTATTTTTGTTTTGCTTTGTGTAGCTGTTAGCCAGTTCTTAATCTGATACAGATTTTTTTAAAGTAATATAACACTGACATCGCTTTTAACTGCTTCTCCAAGTTGTTGTAGAGGAATTCAACTTTCAGGTGTCATTGCTTGCCCCTTCCAGTTTCCAGATATTTCAGTGTCACAGGCATTTCTCAATTTTGTTTCGTATTTTTAACAGAAACCTTTTTTGTGGGATCAACGTTATTCTATACTTTATAGAACATTGATATATATCCCATTTTGTCTGCACTTTTTGCTATCATAAAAAACAGTATTTAAAATTTACTCTTAAGTGTCAGCACTACCTAGTGCACACTTAGTTCTATATTTTAGAACATCAAAACATAAAACATATTTTATAACATCAAAAAATTCTAGAAAGACATTAAATTAAAGATATTTAGACATTAAACTTGCCAGTTGAAATGGCATTTTCCTCCTTGGTGGATCAGAATGTTTTGGAGATGACTGGTTTAAAAGCTGCTGTATTGTTGTTGACACTGGCAGAGTGGAGGGTCTGTCGGGTCAAGCTCAAGGAGCCAATAAACTCCAGCAGAATTTATTGTCAGGTGAGTAGTTCAGCAAATGCTGTCCCTCCACCCAGTGTATTATTATTATTACCCAATGCCCAAACATTTCTGTATTTAAACCGTCACTCAGACCTCACATAGTGATGTGCTATCAGTGCAGAGGAGTTTCTCTACAGTTCTGCCTTCTACACACTATTATCCTTGAAACACTGCAAGACTCTGATTCTCTTGAATGCTATTATGATGTTGGAGTAAAGGCTAGTTGAAAACTACAATGCTGCAAAAAAGTATTTGCATGCCTACAGAAATATTCTATTTTTGCATATTTGACACACTTAAATGTTTCAGATCATCAAACTAATTTTAATGTAAGACACAGACAACCCAAGAAAACACAAAATTCAGTTGTTAGATGATGATTTAAGTAGCTAAAAGGTCTGAAAAAGCAGCACGTGATGCCACATTCTAAAGAGATGCAACAACAGATGCAAAACAAAGTCATTGACATTTATCAAATTGGAAAGGGTTACAAAGCCTTTACTAAGGCTCTTGGACTCTAGAGAGACATTATTCACAAATGGAGAAGCATGGAACAGTGTTGAATCTTCTCAGGAGTGACTGGCCTACCGATATTTCTCCAAGAGCATCGGTATCTTATCCAAGAGGTCACAATAGAATCCAGATGAATATCGAAGGATCTGCAAATCTCACTGGCCTCAATGAAGGTCTGTCGACATGATCCCACAATAAGGAAGACACAAATGACCTTCATAGGAGAGTTTTACGACACAAACCACTACTGACCAGAAAGAGCATGAAGCCTCATCTGAAATTTACAAATAAATATCTGGATGAGCCCTGAAACGTTTGGGATAGCATTCTGTGGACTGATGAGTCAAAAGTGGCTCTTTTTTGGAAGACATGGGTCCATTACATCTGGTGTAAAACTAATACTACATTCCACAAGAAGAACATGATACCAACAATGAAACATGGTGGTGGAAGTGTGATGGTTTGGGGCTGGTCTGCTTCCACAGGACCTGGACGGCTTGTCATAATTGATGAAGCCAGGAATTCTGCTATTAGAAAATCCTCCTGGAGAATATCCACCATCACTTCATGACCTAAAGCTCAACACAAATGGGTTATACAGCATGACAATGACATAAAGCACACCAGTGACTACATCTCTGAATGGCTCAAAAAGAACTAAGTTGAAGTTTTGGAGTGGCCCACATAAAGTCTGGACTTGAATCCAGTTGAGATCAATGAAACTGAATTGAATAGATGCTGTGGCAAGACCTTACAAGGTCAGTTCATGGTCAAAGACCATCTTATGTGGCTGAATTAAAACTATTCTGCAGAAAAAAGTGGGCAAAATTCCTCTATGGTGATGTGAAAGACTGATCATAAGCTGTAAACATTTGTCTGCAGTTGATGCTGCCAAGGGTGGCTCTGCTAGTTATTAGGTTTAGGGGGGCAATTACTTTTTTCACAGGTATGATACAGGTTCATAATAAATAAATCATAGTTTACAAACTGCATTTTGTGTTTTGTAGGTTGTCTCTGTGTTATATGAAATAAATTTAAATATTAATTTGTTGATCTGGAACAAGTGTGAGAAATATGCCAAAAATAGACAATATTGGTACTGTTTCCCCCCGACACTCTCTGTTACTATGAAAGTTAAAAAAAAAAATCATGAACTGATGTACTTTGGTTTCTTTCTTTCTTTCTTTTTTTTTTTTTTTTACAGTAAAGGTAACTCTGATACAGTAACACCACATAGTTAGATGACCACCATTCAAAGTAGTCCAAGAAAAAGTTCATCCACAGAAAAGACATCCATAGTTAATTCATAATTTTAAAACATAAGATTATGTCTATGTATGATGATAACTAAATCTAATTATGGTACAATAAAATGGTTTTCAGCAGTTTGACTATGCAAACTGTTGCAGTGTTTTGGTAGTGAAATATTAACTATCTGGTCATTTTAGGTAAAGCATGTATACACACAAACAATGCCACTGCTGCAAATATCCTGGAGTGAAGCAGTAAACTGTCGTTACCAAAATTGTCCTCAACCTCCAGCTCTGCTTAGCTGCAGCCGTCCCTTTCCCCTTCTTCTCCCTCCTTTCGATAAAAGTTTGGCTCAGACAACTGGAAGACAACGGTCTATTAAATAACCCTCAGTTAGTGAACCCAGTTTCTGATGGTTATTTGAGTTTTGTAGTTTGTTCTTGCTAGTATCCTGCACCTACTATGGCACCACTCCAGCTGTGTTAGCTACACCAAATGCCACATTTCGTCCCCATTCCCTTTGCCACTCATCCTCCTTGGTTGCCAGCTAAGTTGCCCCTCTTCTCTTGTCTGTTCCTCACTGTTAGTATTCTGTGTGCAGTAATATTCCTGATTGGTGTTCCTCCCCTTGGCTGTCATTCTACAGTGTTTCTGTGCCGCACGTAGTTGCATGTTATTTCCAGGACCCTCGCTTTCCTAACTTGGTGGTACCAAGTCCAGGTTAGTTGTTTAATTATATATCCCCAATCTTGCTTGTAAGATTAAGTCTGTTTGACCTGGTTTCTGTAATCATGTTTGTTCGTAGTCGTTTCTGTAATTCATTATCTATGTAATTCACCTGCCAGCAAGTAGCTGTGAACTCCTGGGTTCCTGTACTGGTTGCACCTCTGTAAAACTGTCCCTTCCCCTTGGGCTGACTTTTACTTGCTGTATTGCTGTAATTATTAGTGTATAAAAAATGATATTATTTAAAGTATTGTGTGCTGTGTTTTGTCACCCTGCACTTGAGTCTCAAACTGGGCCTGTGACAAAAATAAGTTGATATGACGAAAGTGTTTTTCTTTAGGTGAATTGATTTAATAGTAACGGAGTTTTACAGAAAAATAAAATCCTGTGATAGCTAAGACTGATTTAACTGCATCTTCTAACTGTGACTGTGTTTTCAAGATTCAAGATTCAAGATTCAAAATATTTATTGTACCCTTAGGTAAATTCAGTTTACAGTGAGTGGGTTCCCTCGTATTGTATTCAAAAGTGCACAGTGCCATTTACCGTTAGATTCTGAGCAACTCTCTCACCATGTCGAGGATAATTTGTCATTATAAGTAATTAAAGACATTGATGTTGTGTTGTGCAAAAAATGTATGCTCCTCTTGCTTTGGAGACACTGATATAGATCCTTCTGCAGCTTGATTCTTCAGGTATTAAATTCAGAAGAAAGTCTATTACAAACAGCTGAAAGCCACAAAATTCACTTAAGCTCCCATTAACACTCGAGGTCTGTATGTGTGTGCGCCTCCATTAAGCACACACACACACACACACACACACACACACACACACACACACACACACACACACACACACACACACACACACACACACACACGTTTGTACTTCTATCTTAGTGAGGACATCCATAGGCGTAATGCATTTCCTAGAGCCTTACCCTTACCTTAACCATCACAACTGATCACCTAACCCTAATCCTTACCCTAACCCTAACCAAACCTCAATTCATACCTGTTCTCTAAAAACAAGTCTTCACCCTCAAACATGGCTGTTTCAAAGTGAGGACCGGCCAAAATGTCCTCACTTTGTAAAAATGTCCTCACTTTGATAGTTAAATGCAGAAAATGGTTCTCACAATGTAGCAAGTACAAGAACACACACACACACACACACACACACACACACACACACACACACGCGCGCGCTATGGCGTCAGGATCGATTCTAAAAGCGTCCGCAGCTATCAACTGAACGTGTCACGCACGTGCTTTGACGCCTGTGCAGCAAACCGCGCTTGACGTGTAATGTAGTTTCCCCATTGACTTATAATGGCCTCCCGTTCACACGCATGTTCACGTGTGATCATTGCTGCACGCCGGCAATCACACGACGCGGAGCGGCCGTGCGTAACATTCATGCATTTTTTTTTTTACAAACGCACGCATTAACACTCACATGAAGATAATAGAACATTTCGTTTACGTGCTCACACTTACACGGAAATGACGTGCGCGAACTCTGTCACGCGTAACAAGAAGCTACGTGCATATGAAGCAGGGTGTGCACGTATGTATGTCACTGATTGACAAATACTGTTATGCATTTACGCACGCGTGCGGTCGCAATTTCTGATTGTACACAATAGTTGCTGATCTGCACCGTGCGCAGCACTCCGCGTACATGAGCGTGTCGTGTAGTTGTTCGGTGTTCCATTTTCATCCAGCTGCTGGCGCTATTGTTCCAAAACACGGGGATAAACTTACCCTGTTTTTATTATTATTATTATTGTTATTATTATTATTTGAATTAGGCTCTCAGGCTTCACAGCCCCAAGCCACTAGGCTGCAGTTCTTCTGACATTTATTATTATTCCATAATTAATTAATTTATTTTTTAGTTGTGCACGTTCCCGTGACGGTCATGCAGGTCTTAGCAGGCAGGCACTTCTTGGCATAACACCTGTTGACCACCGAGTCAGTCAGGCTGCAACGTTTTTTAATGTCAGGTAAGCATTTGTCTTTGTACCCAACTTATTTTCAGTTTTAAACAAGCCTTTACCCATTTTATTTCCTGGGAATGTTAGCTATAACGAAAAATAATCAGGATGTGAAAATATCAATCGCAGTTATTCATAACAATAGCTTTAGCTTTGCTTAGATGAGACTCGAGGACAGTGTCAGTTTGTCAGTGAGGCTAATAAAAATTTGAATAACTTTCACAACACTCATATGGGTCTTTAAAAAAAACGTTTTATTTTGCTGACTTAACTATGTAACTTAGTCTAACTTCTCAACTGCCGATAGTTTAATTAGCACAACGGGATGATCAGCAGCGTAAATAAAGATCATGTGATTGAGTCAGAACATAGAGTATCTCTAACAATAATCATAGGTTGTTGCACTAACAATGTTTTCTTTTCATCCAGGTGTACATTCATGTTAATTTTGAGTGACTAACAGACATAAACGTGCTTTGGATCTTGGAACTCAGGATGGAGGAATGTGGAAGAGCCATAATGTAGCCAGGCATGCTGTGGCAGACAAGAGGCAGAGATTTGTTAATATAAACAATATTCACGGTCAAACTGTGTGTATGTTACTGTGCAACTTTGTGTCTGTGTGTTTCAATTAATCTAAATCTGTGTTTCAATTATCCTAATTCTAATAATAAACCTGTATAACATGTCTATATAGACCCCAGCTAGCAAAAGTGAAGTGAGTAATTTAAAACGTGTTTTGATTTAAAGCAAGCTCTGAAGAGCAACTAGCTGTTTAAAACCAAGAAAGTGCTTGGACAGTGTGAAGGGCATATTAAACAATATTTATTGACAGAAATGATAGAATGGGGCCTATGGGGGAAGAAAGCCGGTTTTGTGGTGGTTGGCAACATTGATCCTCCATGACAGCACTGGTCTTCCACTTGGACACTGTCCTCTGTCAGGCACAAGCTGTGAGGGAAACAAGACGGCAGTCACTGCACTTTTAGAATAATATTACTATTATTACTATACTATTATTAATAATATTACTCACACAATGAGGCAGAGTATCAACGCAGCCTGTGTTCACAGTCACCTTGGGCCAACACCAGTCCCACCACTGCTGTCACACTGTCTTCGGGCGCCGGCCTTGGAAGCTGTTGTGTGTGTGTGTGTGTGTGTGTGTGTGTGTGTGTGTGTGTGTGTGTGTGTGTGGGGGGGGGGGGGTTACTTTCCATGACCAGGGATCACAACTCGCACTCCTCTTCCTCTGTGTGCTTGCTGTAGGTATAACTGCTGTGTTCTGGTGTAGAATCAGACACTGGCAACTCTTGTCGAACCCTGTTTTCGCACTGTCTCAACAACACATCTGACATGAAAAAGGACAAACTTTGTGTATAAAAAGCTGGAAACAGCCGTTCCACATCACATGAAAGGCAACAGAAACAAATCTTGTGCCCACATCAGCCAGGTGCTCATGACACAACAGTAACACATTTCCTTCTATTTAGCAGACACACACTCTTACCTGTGTTTCCACTGGCGATAACAGTCCGACTCCGGAAGCTCTAGTTGTCAGCGAGACTCTTCTTCGTCTGCTTCTTCTTTTCCGCTAGGCAAAGTATGGCTCACCACTGCCTCCCCTGGCTGACTAAAAAGAAAAGGCCAACTACACGACGCGCTCATGTACGCGGAGTGCTGCACAGGGTGCAGATCAACTTTCTATTGTGTACAATCACAAATTGTGACCGTGCGCGTGTGTGAGCACTTAACAGTATTTGTCAATCAGTGACAGACAGGCGTGCACGCGCTGCTTCATAGGTACGCAGCTTCTTGTTACGCGTGAAATACAATCTGCACGTTACAACGCACGCACGCACGCGTAACATAATAATCATGCATGCACACACGCGTTGCTGTGAGTTGTTTTGATTGAATAGAATTCGATTTGACGCCATACACGCACGTGCACACACACGCACACACACACGCACACACACACAGGTCTCTGATGTTATGGACAAGATGCACAGCTGACTGGCTGCTGTGCACATAGATATTACAGACATGTAATGCTGCTTTCGTTTTCACTCTGACATCATAGCTGCATTCACTGAAATTTTGGACAGGGAAGTTTCAGTATACAACTATTGAATGAACCAGACCTATCAGATCTGTGGTGGCCACAGAGAGCTTCCAGAGGTGCCCGTGGCCCCCTTTGGAGGCTGGGGAGATATTACATTTGCAGTTTTGCACTTGATTCAGCACTGTGAGTGTATTTCAGGAGAGGCAGTACATTCAGTAAAATCAGTACGTGTCTGCTTATGGCTGACTTTGCACTTCACCTTCAAGTGTAGCTGCTTAAAACACTATAAACAGTTTTGATTTCAGATGAGGTCAAATAACATGACTTGTTAACTCCAGACAAGCCCCACACACGCATACACACACGCATGCACACACACACGCATACACACACGCATACACAGGCGCGCGCACACACACACACACACACACACACGCACACACTAAACCAGCTTCATGTTCTCCTCAGTACTAATCACTGGCAGGTGGCAGAAAGCTTTCAAATTATTCTTGGTTTGTGCCCTTGCATTCTTCAGAAGAAATTTACTTCACTTGGACACAGAACAATTTCTGCCAGTGGTGCTACAGAGAATTGACATGAAGTAGAATAGTTATACAAGGACCTGCATAAATCAGAGACCAACACAGGGGCAGATCAGTCCACTGAACATTGTGTAGCACAACAAAGAGCAGGGCATAAATGAGTGGAAGTGGGCCCTGAACCTTTAACAGCGACATCATTCTCTGCTCAGAATAAAGCTGCAGATTCCCAGTCTTCTCCAGAGGGGCGGCAAACTGCTTCCACATGTGCTTTTTCCATATCCCGCTGCTATTCTGGAATTTCGTTTATGTACATTGTCAAACTTCTCACACTGTGAGAATAAAGGCATAAAAGCAATTAGGGGCCGGAGGGAAAGCAGAGACGAGGGGGACAGTGGAGGGCTGGAGGAGCTGGATGTGCGGTACCAGGGCCTGGTGGGGTTTAAGGATGTGGTGGTTTTGTGTGTATGTGTGTGTGCTTATTTGTAGGGGGATCCCCAGAACAGAGCCTGAAACTGAGTTTCCATTCACACGGGAAGGCGAATAATGACGGGGCCACATCCTGCTTCTGGAGGATCCTTTGGACTAACAGCTTCAGGCTTGGATCCATCTGACACCCCTATTCCCAAAGCTTCATCTCCAACCACCATGCCCCCGCCATCCTGTAGGGGTCCTGAGAACATGCAAACACAGGAAAGAGGCTTCTTGCTTCAGAGTCCACCCCATGTGTTACTGTGGACACCTGCAGGTTATCAAAACCTTTTATTTTTATCAGGAAACAATTGCTGAAAGACAATGCTAACCAACAGATACTTACAGAAAAAAACACAGACATTTCCTTTCACGTTTTTTGTCTTCATTCAGTAAGAATTCTAATGAGCCTAAAAGAATGTGAAAAAAAATCCATATAATCCCAACGTTTCCCAAATCTACAAAATCATTGTGTGAAACTATATTTTACACATCCACAAGACAACAAGTAAACTGACAAATCTGGTAAAAAATATTACTCCGTAGTTACAGTAGTGATCAGTATTAGACTGATCAATATTTTATAATAACAATGGATGAAACAACTTTATGTAGTATAAAACGTGTCATGCCAATTAAAAGTGAATGGGCAAATTAACAGCTGGAACCCCTTTAACTTAGTTGGTATAAGGACTGGAACCAGGTGGTAACAGCTGGCATGACTCTGGCCAAGTTCTTCTCCTACTACCTTTTTGAAATTTCCATCTTTAAAAAAATCGGTCACAAACACCTTCATAACTGCTGGGCCAAAAGCAAAAAATGGATAAGAAACATCTGGGAAAAAATTTGAAATATAACAGGTCTCTGTGTCCCCATCAGTAGGCCAAAATGAAATTTGAAAAGCTCCAGCAAAAATTGTTACATTCATTTGGCTGCTTCTGCCACCTGTGCTCTGTAAATGGCTGCATTGTCCTAGAGCAACACCTTACAGCTCTCCTCTCTGTTTTTCTTTGATTGTTTCAAACACTGGAGTTTTTTGTGGACAGTGATATAAGGCTTTATAGTATGATGGCTGAGATTAAAGGAGAATGGGTGAGCTCTAATTAGCTACCTGTATCATTCTTCTAGCCAGTGGCCACAGAACGACCCTTAGAGCATCATGCATATATGTCCACACTGTGTGTGTGTGTGTGTGTGTGTGTGTGTGTGTGTGTGTGTGTGTGTGTGTGTGTGTGTGTGTGTGTGTGTGTGTGTGTGTGTGTGTGTGTGTGGTCAGGTGCTGGCTATACTTGTGGGGACCAAATATCCCCACAACTGTAGGAAAATCGAAAACAATGTCACTTGTGGGGACCTCATTTCGGTCCCCACAAGTTTAAACAGTGTTTTCTTGGCCATGTTGTTGTTACTGAAAAAAGTAAAAGTGCAAAAACGTTTCTTTAGGCATTGTTTTGGTCTAGGTTAAGGTTAGGGTTAGGGTAAGGGTTAGGGGTTAGATATGAATTGGGAGTCAATGGTATGTCCCCACAATGATAGAAAAACACAGTGTGTGTGTGTGTGTGTGTGTGTGTGTGTGTGTGTGTGTGTGTGTGTGTGTGTGTGTGTGTGTGTGTGTGTGTGTATACACATACAGAGTGTTAGATAGACTTCCTTCGGTGAGCACAGACTAAATATCAACATAGACAGATGCTGCAAAGAGATGAAAGGCAAAGTATCCATGTTTATGCAGATTTTAGGTTAAAAAATTCTTATACCCCGTAGTATGTATAGTCAAACTGATGTATATCACATCTCAATTAAAGAAATAGTTTTCTTATTGTCAACAAATATCCTAAAAAGACCAAAATACTTAATGTCAAACTCTGTACTAACAAGTCTATCAAAGCCTGATATATTTTTTTCCTCTCAGCTCAACTGATGTATATAACCTATTAAAAGTTTTGTCTTTAGAAAAATAAATTACAGTAACACTGCTACTGCTCTGCATAATTTCGAATATATTTGTAAAAACAGCATCTACACTTTGAGGCTCTGAATGGGTGTTCCCATTGACATCAGTCCAGTAACAGCTGGAAATTGTGCACCACTGACTGGGGAACATAATGTTAAATGCCAATTAGAGATACAGTCTGCCATTTAAATTGTAAAACTGGAGAGGATGCATTGCTGGGGTTGTAATCCATTTAAAGAAAGGGAGCTAGGTAGCCTAGCATGCCATCATTAGCACTGATCCTTAGTAGACAATTAAATTAATGCAATTTCAACACAAGTCATCACACACTTTATGTTGTGTTCATCCCATGTTATAGAGAGGAGAGAGTGCAACTAGCATTAGCTGTCTTTCCTTTATATGACAAGATGTTCAGAAATACATGCACACTATAGAATGCCCAGCACTAATGCTGCAGAAGACTAAATAAAACTGGTATTTCATCTTCTTGGAAGTTACGAGTTTGACTTAATAATTTAAGATCTGATAGCATACACAAATATTGTGCATTTACTGGTTTATATTAATACTTTAAAAATGAATTAGAAAAATTCAATTTGAACTTTAACATAGTCTTCAAATCTTTTACTTCAGTTACTGCCATTAACAAATACATAATTCATTTTAGACTCAATCCTACATAGACATACCGCAAATACTCATTTGAGCCACGAATGTGGATCAATGTGCAGCTAAAAATAGTCCCCAGCAAAATCTGTTTGCAAATTTTTCAAAGGTTAGCCAAGATTTTGAACTTAAATCTAGAATGAATGTAGCAGCAAACAGTTACCTGCTATGAAACAATATTGTTGAGCAATGGTGTCCTTAAAAGAGAATGAAGTCACTCCCTATGTGCGTGTTGTTATCTGAGTTTGTCTGGTCAGTGATTTGGCAGTCAGTCAGTCTGCATGTGGATGTTAGTGCACATTACTGCATGATAGTGTATGCTAGTCCATGTGAGTCCCTTCCTTTGAAACTGTTGCCGCTCATGTGCCCCCTTTTTTTTAGTCCGATATGCCGGTTCTCTAGTACAGCATCATAGAATTTGTTGACAATAGTACAACTATGGAACAACACCAGAAGTATTCTATGAGAAAGAAAATGTTTTTCTAAACTGTGTTTTCTGATTTTGGAAAACTCTGGATCGAACACTGCTTTAAATGATGAGGAACGACAGACAACCGTGCTTTCCCATATGAGAAAGATAGGCCATTCAATAGAAGGAAAAGAGAACTTAGATAAAAACAAATCCTCATGCTGTGGAACCACAAAGAAAGACAATACAAGCAGTGGAGGGAGGCAGAGCTTGTGGGGGGAGGTTGTTGAAGAGGTCCAGATGCAAGGAGCGTGCATGATGAGCATGCACGGCCAAGGAAGGACAGGCCGGATGCCTAAAGAAAGAAGCCACCACCCACCTCCCATCAACCCCCTACCAGCAGCCTCTCTTTCTTTGCTCTTCCCAAAGAGAGCTGATGACAAGAAAAAAGGCAAAACTTTCCCCAGGCTATAATTAGCAACCCTCAATTTGACTCATCGTAGTCTTTGTGCACTGTGCATGTGTGTCTGTGTGTGTATGCAAGCTATGTGTTTAACCCTGACAGAACTATCAAGTCTTTGGTAGCCTTGGGGGAAGTCACCGTCTGCAAAACAGATGTGACTTGTAGGAGACAAAGTGTCTCACTTGAAAACAAGCTGCATATAAGCAAAATGCATTTACGTTTTTATATATGCAGTAATGCTGTTTAGGAAATAGTCTTTCTGTACTGCAAATGAAAATAAAATTCTTCTGAGCTTGCAGAAGCACATTATTATGAACATTTTAAACTATTATTTTTTGCTGAAAAACAAGTTGGCATTTGATAACACAGGGTCAAACTGGCGAGGGGTGCATAGTATACCTTAGCAAAGCAGAAAATCATTAAACAGTCCTACACATTTATGACTCGTATAATTTGAGCAGATCATAGGGTCAAATATCAGTAAGAATAAGAGACCAAAAGCAAGTGTCACATTTTTTAAGAAAAGAAAATGTCTTGCAGTTTTAATGTTGACCCAGACCTAATTTCTGTCATTTCATGCCTCTGTGGTTTTTCTAACAAACCTCACTTTCATTACATGCATTTCTATGCCTCTTAATATATTCTGTTCTGTTCAGCTGAATCTAAGAAGTCTTTCGTGAACCATGACAAATCCATTCATTAATAATCCTTACTCTAATGTGATTGTTTTGATATTTTATCAGAAATATGGCTTACAGATGATTCTAAAGGAGTCTTCTAATTACTGAAATACAATATGAGTTTGTTAGCTAAGAAAGAGGAGATTTTGAAGTGGCATATCTGTTTGTTCATGACTAGGATGGATCTCTCTCTACAGTCAGATAAGACTGATGTGGAATCTATTTTTGCAGAACTCTCTTTGTGGAAAGAGCGATATTGCTGGTGTTTTTATGTGGCAAATCCACTATAGAGGCTCAAGTGCAGGCAAGAGACATGACACCAGATGTAGGCAACATATTTTTTTTTCAAAGAAAAGTTAAATGGATCAAAATACAAACGCTGAAAAAGAACTACAACAGGAAATACTCTAGAAACAGGAAGCAGAATAAACATGGGGCCCTCTAGAGGACCGGCAGAGTTTTAACAACCAGACTCAATGCAAAAACATAAACAGAATAACTAACCCACATAAGGTAACACCTAGGCAAGGAAGCAAGAATTCCGAGAACTACAACTAAAGAAAAGGCCAAACACAATTCAGCAAGGCCAGAAATTAACCAGGAACAACTAGGAGATAACAATAAGTCTGGCTCGGAGATTGAATGTGAACTTAGCTGGCGTGGTAGCAGAGAGGAGGGTACGTGAGGCAGTGGCAGGGGAATGGTGGCGTGTGCCATTTGGCTGATGGCGAGGGCAGGTGCTGCAGCTGTGGCTTCAATCCGATGTATCAGAGGATCCATACAGATGAAGGAGGACAGGAGCAGGCGATCCAGAGTGCAGACGGAGAAACCAACAGGTGAGGCTTTGGCAAGGAAACCAGGGGTGAGGATGAGCAGGCAAGAGTCCAGACTACAAAGCAAAGGTCTGGAGGTTGAATTAATTTTTGTTGTCCAGGGTGTCTCCTTTGAAATGTTGTGGAAGCTCATCATTTTCTAGATGAAAAGATATGCAGCTAACTAGACAACTAGCAGTTGCTATTATTCTCCATAGATTTATTGTTCTCTTACCTTCTCAACTATACCATCAGCATTAAGTTATCCTTTAAAAAACAAGCAGGGTAGTTGAGGTCCCTTAGTTTCCTCAAAATTCCAGTTTGTGCAGTACATTGCAGAACAGCTCATAGGTGTCACTGGCCTAAAAGATAAACAAGAAAAGCACAGCACTCCACCAAGGCTGCTCAGTCGTTGTATCATTTCCGACATGATTTCCGTGGCAGAAATCATGGCACTATAGAATATGACCATTTAATATCGATGTATCCACCAAGAAAATGACCTTGCACTGAACACAGTTGTGTGTTATGCATGTGCACATTATGTACAGATACCGAATCACCTGACCTAAATATGTAGAGAGTGGCAGGAATTGATGGGGCTCGGAAACACCCTACAATTTAATCAATTGTTCCTTCTACAATTTCCCATGGATTAGTCCGCAACGGTCAATTTGGAGTAGGATCACAATCATGTGATCATCAGCAGGCAGCTGACGTAGTGTTCACTTGTAGTCATAGTTACAGTTCCAGTTACTGCTACTCTGCAATGAAATTTAAGTCTTTAACAAATCCATGGAGCCAGACTATATCACTGCCAAAATCTAATGAGGTGGCCCTTGTGTTATTTCTGACCTTCTCTGAGAAGTTTATCCAAATCCATCCATCCATCATCTATACACCACTTAATCCTCATTAGGGTCGCGGGGGGGCTGGAGCCTATCCTGGTAGACTCGGGCGAAGGCAGGGGACACCCTAGACAGGTTCCAGTCTGTTGCAAGGCTACATATACAGACAAACAATCACACACACATTCACACCTGCAGGCAATTTAGAGTAATGAATTAACCTCAGCATATTTTTTGACCGTTGGAAGAAGCTGGAGTGCCTGGAGAAAATCCACGCATACACAGGGATCTTTCTGCATGCAAACTCCATGCAGAAAGAAAAGCTCCAATGGCTCTGCCCATGTACGAGAACCCCATAGCCCCCCAGCAGAACTTCCCCATGGCCCCCCAACGGTTCGCAGAGCCCATGAACCCTCAGCTCCCTGCAGGACTGATGCAGTTCCAGGCACAGCCAAACATGCAACTCAGTCTGCATGGGAAAGCCGGGGCGTGAACCGGGGATCTTCTCGCAGCAAGGTGAACGTGCTAACCACTACGCCACTGTGTAGCCTTCATCCAAATCCTTTATTCCGTTTTTGAGTAATGATGTGCATAGACAGACGGATTCGCAGGACAAACGTACGGCAATCGTCACAAAATTCCGCCATTCCTTGGTGGAGTAATAATGAATGTTAAATAGTGCTACAGTTTTATATTGTTAGTGCAAAAATACCACAAATTATGGTGAGTATGTATCAGCCAGCTCTATCACAGTTGACAAAGAATAAAAGTAAATAACCACAAGATACTGACAGGCGTGATTAACGGACCTCAACAACAGTGTTACAGGGAAATGTCATGGCCCCTCCCTACGCTGCAGTTCCAGCTCTCAGCCCTGGTGGATTGGACTCAGCTGTGGTGAGAGCACAGCTGAGTTCAATCAGTGATCTAGTTTAAGCCTGGCTCGCCCCACAACTCCCCACTGGATCATTGCTTCTGCTGGCACTCCGCCAGCCACTCTGTCCTGGTCTGCCACAGCTCTGGATCCCCCCGCCTGCTCTGTCCTGCCCAGCCTAGTTTTGGAGTCTTGCCCCTCTGCCACTGCCCCAGTTCCAACTGCACTCCCGCAGCCGCCGGTCTCCGCTGTACTCTGGCAGCCACCTGTTTCTGCTGCACGTCGGCAGCCCGGATGTGCACCTCTGTTAGACTGTCGGCTTCCGTACCGGTCTGCCGAATTGTGAGTCTAGCCATTAGCTTTAGTTTAGGTCCTGAAGCCCATGTCATGGCCAGTTTGGTTGTAGTTCATTATTATTTTAGGGTTCTGTTTGGTTTTGATTTAAATTACCGTTTTCCATATGGAGTTTGGTTTCCTTTGGTTTTTCTTGTGAAATAAAGTCCATGGTTAAGAGTTGGTTTTTTGCCTCCTGTGTGCCTGCATTTTGGGTTCAACCACTGGTGTAGTCCAGGGTATACGGCGGTATATGGCGTATACCCACTTATTTTTCAGTTAGCATTGCGTATACCCACTTCTAATGCTCCCTGGTGCGCATCATTCAGTAATATCTGTGTGCCAGGTAGCCCTCTTTTCCTTAAGGATGATGAAGCCATGAACAACCCTCCTCTGCCTGTAATTGGCTGGTACATGCTACCTTCACTGATTCGATTGGTTAACTTTAGGGATGAGCCAATCAGAGGCAGAGTAGGGTGGGTCATACAGAGGAAAATTTTGCTAACACCTCTGTGGCACTCCAGTTGATTGACAGGTCTGCTTGAAATATGCGCGGAAATGCGAGAAAGTCAGAATAAACACCTTTCAAGTGAGTGGCACGTATCGAGCGAACCTACTTTCATGGACGATATAATTCTCAGGTAAGTTTTAAGGTGGTTTCCAAATGAATCATAAACTACTGGCAACATGACTGCACATTTCAAGGAGAGGATATTTTGTCGCCAGTGGTTAAAGCTGCAATCAATTCCAGCCATTTTCAGTACAAAAAAATCGCTAATATTCTATTTGTAAATAAAAATATGACGAGAAATACAGGGAATATTGGACGCGCATCGCGAGGTGCATTTCCTCGAAAACGACCTATTCGTGGATCATATACCGTCTTCAAGACATGTTTTGGACAAAATAGTTAACTGGCTTGTTTCGTCTGGATGTCCAAGGTTGGATTATGGCCGTTTTTTGTGGAATATTTTCATCTGTGTGTAATAATGAACCCGGAAATGTGAGTCGCGCTGTGTACGTTGAAGCCGTGTATAGAGAACGGATGGATGGATAATCGTTGTTTGTCGGACAAATGTGTTTATATTACCCGCTGTGGTAATCACATCTGAAAGTGGTTTATACCGGCGGATTCCTGAGAATCTAAGCTTTCCATCGGCGTATCATGTTTGTATAATCGCGTTTGCAGTTTCAGACATTTAGCAAATTGCTTATGCAGATCTCAAAGTGTACCGCGGGTGGAACACTGAAGCGCAACTGAAGCGCAACGGGTTAAACTGAGTGTCGGGCCGAGTCTGACTAACGGTTTGAAAGGCTAACGTTATTCTAACGTAAGTCTGAAGCTAGCTAGATTGGTATAATGTGGGAAAACCTCTAGGCTGGTAGTTGATTTTAAAGTAAGTAAAAACACAAGAATGGGGACAGGTAGTTTAAGATTCGACCTAAAACAATATTGAGGTTTTATCCATGATGAAATATGAACAAGGATGCACTGTCAACTTCATATTTGAAGTATTTTATTTAAATAAATGTTCAAAAGTAACTGAAACACCATGTTTGCCTCATGATAAATACATGTTACATTAATCCAGTTTGCGTGTGTGACCAGTAATAACTACAAACTGCTCCTAATCAAGTCATGATAATTTTATAATAGTGGGAAAGTAGAAATGACTGAATAAATTGAATAGAGTAGTCTTCTATGTCACTGTTTCTAAAACAGGGCGTTTTTCTGGACTAATTTAAAAAAAAGGTGAAAATTAAGAGTATACCCACTTCTCCAGGGACCACTACACCACTGGGTTCAACCACCCCCGGAGCCCTGACAGGAAATCCCAGCAAAAGACAAACGCTTTCCATGGTTCCATAGAAATCTGATTATTCTCGAAAATGCATAACAATGACCCTTACAATTCTATATTTTACTTAACTTTTCACACGATGTAGAGGATTAAATCAACAACAGTGTGTTTCCATATGGCTCCATTGACATTACGTAAAACAGGGGCCCTTATGTCTTCCTTTGAACATCCCTGCTGTCTGTGCAATGTATTAAAAAATACTTTAGACTGAAAAAAAAAACATCTATTACACTTACTTTACAATGAAATATTCCTAACATAAGATGAAGCTCTTCTCACCATGAATCTATGAACTGAACAATATATGGAGAATGTCTGAGTCTGTGGCCCTTAAGTCATTCTTTTTCAAATTGCACCATTATTTTTATAAAGAGCTTTCCCATGCTCCATTTGTCTATTTAATATACCACATCTGGTCAATCCATTTTCCTCTCTGGCTTACCTCGTGAAAAACAATCTGTCGTCATCACAGAGATGGAGAGGCGCTAAGGGGGGTGGCAGCATGGAGACCTGTAGCCTCTCGGGTGAGAGGCATAACAGCTTTATGAGAGATGGACTGCCTGTGCTGGACAAGCCAGGTTGAATGGAGAGCCAGTGGAACACATTGTTATGGCAACATCACAGTGAGTGTGTTTGGACTGAACTGTGCTGTGCAGTGAGGTAATGCTTATGATGTAACTTCAAGGAAGCAAATAGGGAGACAGGAATATGTACTATCGGGGGCAATGGTGGAACTGGCATTGCTGTTTGCCAGACCACAGCACACAGTGTTATAGGAAACAGCGAATAAAGAGTAAAGGCAAACCTCTGCTCAAAACTAGATCTGCTCCAGGAAAGTTTTACTTGCATTTGTATTAAGTTTGAAGTTGCACAGTGGATAGTAAACACCAAATCCAGTTGTCATGCATTGACTTCAAGTAACCTTAAAGTAAGAATTTTTGCAAGTCCGGTAGTTTTGTATTAAAAATCATTGTTGTATTTGAAAATGTCCAACTTAGGCTCACTCCTGTGGTTGTATTTGAATCTGAAAAAAAAAAACTGTCAGAATTTCACCACCACTCCTGATGTTATCCTAAGTTATCAAAGTTATCAATATTTTATCAGGTATATACACATACATTCAAATGAAAAGCACAGACCTTTGCAGAAATTGGTAGGATTACAAACTTGAAAACATACACAGCAATGCAGCCCCAAGGCTACATATTTGCTTACAGTCTACAAGCGTTGAAGAATTATGTTCATACTGCATATTGCTGCATATTGCTTTTCTATTTTTGAGTTAATGTATTTGCAGTGGTGCTTTAGCCTGCTCTGAAGCAGCTGCGAAAGAGGACAAGGCTTTTTAATTTCTAATATTATTATTATGATTATTATTATTATTTGTTGGTTTTTGTTTGTTTTTTTTAGACAGTTTTGTTTTTTTTGTTTGTTACACTGTGGTGGCAAATGTCAAAACTGGAGGATAACCATAGGATTATGTTCAGAGGCAGTGCTGGTATTACTGAGGAGCAACATTTGTAAACTGCAGCACTGGGAGGATGTTGGGTTTGATGGTACGCATACAAAGTGTATGAATCTGTGGATTTACTGTGACCAGACCAGCATCTTCCCTTTACTTTAAATAACTGCTGTCAGTGTCAGTATGAGTATTTAAGTTTAAAAAAGTGTAAAAAAAAAAAAAAAAAGTGTGGAAAAATGTTGCCAGTAAACATGTTACTGGAATATTAAGCATCTAAAATGTTTGTAACTTGCAAACAATGTTCTCTCACTATGTAATAAGAAAACAAATGTGATTACATTTCCTTCATAACACTGTTACGATGCCACAGACAGAGACTCAAGCACAGGGGCAATGAAACACAACTGACTGATGTTGACTAAGAATAAAATATTTTATTTTACACTCAGAAAAAATACAAGGCAACACACTACAGCTATGGCTATGGACTACAACTGGAAGTGCTGTGAGAATTGCAGACAGAAAAAGTCAGGCAGAACCTAGACAGGACCCTTACAGGGCTGGCGGAGGAACAACACCAGGGTCAATGCAAGACTGGACAGAAACAATAAACTAATCTGAACTAGGTATTTACTAGCCAGGAAAGCAAGATTTAAGCAGAGAATAACAAGATAGCTGAGGCCGCTAATCGTCTGAATAATACTAGCCACAATGGACAGAACACTCAAACAGGAAGATAGACTAGTCGTTAAACTACAGTACAGACAACACTATAAACTACAGAAATTGAGCAGTTGAGCAGGAAACCTAGCCGTACATACAGAACTGGGAACGGGTAGCAGAGCGTAGCATGCTGGAGTGGCGTGTGACGTGATCGATGGGGTGACATGCAGGTGCTGCAGCATGAAGAGACTTGACTGGAGGGTCATACGTGAGGTCCAGGTGGTTTTGGTGTGATCCAGGCGAAGTGTGCAGAGCAATTCAGGTGGCTTGGCTGGCAGAAGGTCTGGGACAAGGAAGCAAGAAACAAGGTGTGAGCATGGAGCACATAACAAGAGAGTTAGACTGAACATGAGTTGCCACTGACTGAAGTTGTTCGATAGCTTGGTGCTATGTATGTGTCTCCTGTACCTCTCCCTCCCCCTCTACCTCTTCTGTCCCTCCTAACCTGCCGGCTAGTAGCAGATGGGTCCACATGAGCCAGGTTCTGTTTCAGGTTTCTTCCTGTTCAAAGGGAGTTTTTTCTTGTCACTGTCACCCTAGGGCTTGCTCTGAGGGTTCAGGCATATGGGTTCTGTAAAAGTTTTGAGACAATTTGAATTGTAATTGGTGCTATGTAAATTGAATTTTGTAGTAGAGGAGTAGTTGGCGTCATCAGTATCATTGGCTAGCATGTCCACCTTGCTGATTGGATTGGCAACACCTGCTCGCCTGCCACACCACACACCCATGCCCACCTGGAGAGAGGAGGAAGGGAAGGGGAAAGAGAAAAGGCGGTTGCCATCACCTGGAGCCTGGTTTGGAGGGCGTAATAAATACATTTGCTGTTGTAGATGTTTAGTTTTACTGTACTCATTGTAATGTAGTTTCTAAGAGACAAGGTTGGTTATAAACATCACTAGTGCCCCTAATAAACACCACAGATGCAAATTTAGTGGCCGAGTCCATCATTTGTACATGCAGATATCCAGAGGTGGGTAGTAACGAGTTACATTTACTCCGTTACATTTACTTAAGTAACTTTTTGAAAAAAATGTACTTCTGAGAGTAGTTTCTCTCTGCCATACTTTTTACTTTTACTGGAGTAGATTTATGATGAAGAAACACTACTCTTACACCGAGCTGCACTCCACTCGTTCCTTTTTATTTATCACATTAGATATGCTTTATTTTGCCAGAGAGACGCCCTCAGTGGATCTACCACATGACTGTGTTTCACCAATCAGATGATGCAACAATAATCACGTGACTCCGTTTCACCAGACGTCACCCTGCGGTCACATTAGCTGCATAGCGGCACAAACTCTTCACACGCAGTAGACAGGGAGTGAAAAAACGGAGGCATTTTCGAGAAATTTGATCTTGCTTCGGAGTCCGATCATTAGCATAGCATTAGCATGGATATCTCTGTCTTTTATCTTCTGTTCACTAACACGGCTGAAGTGAAGTGTGATGTCAGGCTTGATAGGTCCGCATGATACGGGGGATACAGCATTCACATACAGTCTATGTTACAGGCTCTATGAGTGCTGTACTGGAAGTAGTTTACACTGTTCAAACATACAAACGTTACCTTACTACAGGTATTTGTTTCAAAGCTTTATGTTGTGATTTATAAATGTGTGTTTTTTGTGCCTAAACTTGTCATTTTGTAAAGATGTTGTTTATTTTTGGTATTTTAAAAAATGGAAATATCAGAATTTGCACATTGTTTTACATTTTTGTCTGTCTGATCTGATAATTTCTAAAAAAATAAATAAATTGGACAATACATTCAAGCAGTTACTCAGTACTTTCAGTATTTGAGTAGTCTTTTCACCAGATACTTTTTTACTCTTACTTGAGTAATTTTTTGGATTCTTTTTACTTCTACTTGAGTAATATTATTTAGAAGTAACATTACTTTTACTTAAGTACAATTTTTGGCTACTCTATCCACCTCTGCAGATATCACTTTGAGACTGCATATGGCCAGTTCTCCAATTTTCATGCAACAGCAATCAAAAGAAAAGCTGGTAGTTTTGTAAATCTTGCAGTGTTCTTCCATCTCTCTGTGGCTTTCAATTGCACAGGCAGGTTTTCTGAGTCAGGGAGTTGAGGTCCTTAAAAATATTCAGCACCTTAGTTCCTACTGGACCTCAGCAAGCCAATACACTGTCCCCATTGACTGGGCCTGGTCCAGCTGCAAAACATCTGAACTGAAGCTACACCTCCTGAGGCATTTGTTGCTTGAGAATTTACTCTTCCCCAAAACCCAGACAGCAGGACAATTACTTTGATGCCTTGCAACGAATTAAAAAAAACAAATGTTTCGTAACAGTCAAATGTCAAACATAGCAGTCCTGCTTGTGTTGTTTTTGTCACTGCTATTTAAAGTTTCCTTTCTTTTCTCCTGCTCACTGCTGTTCATGCTCCCCATAGCGTTTCTTGTATCATCACAGCGTTGGTGGGAGCGTGTGGCCAATTCCAGAAACAAAATTGCCCGCGAGAGCTTTGCAATTCGTTTGTCTGAGGAACCTAGAAATTTTCTATGGGTGTGCCCTCTCTATTTTCTTCTACTCAGGGACTCGGCTGTAATTGCTTGTTTAAGGATAATAACAAGGGAAGATTCTCGGAGGAGCCCCGCGCCACAATCACCAGCCTTGAGGCAAACACCGCAACCGCAGTGCAGTGCGACAGCGGAGTGGAAAATGAGGGGGAGGAAGAGGAACAGAGAAAGAGAGATACAGACTGGGTGGTAATTAAGGGCTTATTTTTTGTGCCGACTGAAGAGCATCTGTAGCTCTCACCTGCTCAGAAGGGATAGTGCCGCTACTCTGAGTGCACACACTAGCACTAGTCTGGTTCATTTCTGAAAAGCTGGCCTTTGCAGCATTCAGTTTTTCCCAATGGATCTCTGGCAGTGTATATGAGAGCGTGTATGTTTAATGTAATGCAGGAACAGCAGCCAGCGCAGGCAGCAGGCCTGTCAGACAGAGGGAGGTAATTAAATTAGGGGTGGCACTCTGGCAACCTGGATTCTGAATGAGGCATGGGGGATTTCAGCGTGATCCCCGGGACTCATTGTTTTCCCTCTCTCAATAACAGAGTAAGTCTGTTTTACCCCACGGGCTTACATTGTATCACAGCAGTGCAGCATGTGAAGACAAACCTTCACAGGTACACATCATCACTATCACATTGGAATTCAAAAGCCATCTGCTTGTAGTTGGAAAACTGAACATTTTCATGTGCAGCATTCAGTGGCACAGACAGCTGTATAATGTAAGGAGGCAGTCTCTGTACTCAGCTTGGAGTCCTAGAAAGCATCACAGCAGCATCTCATCACACCGTCTTAGTAGCAGAGCAGTGCTTAGTTATAGCATCCTAACAATAATTTAAGAATAATATGACATCATCCCAGTCAACAATTAAAAAGGGTTGTTATTACAAAGACATTCAAACATTTCATAAAGAAAGCAAATCAAATCCTCACAGTAGAGAGAGCTAATACTAGATAATTTTATTGTATTAATTCTTAAAATTATTCAGATGATCAATTTCCTGGCTTCCGTGCAGCACTACTAATTGCATAGCTTTATACAGCTATACTGTTTCCCAATTACGTTTAGATGCTACATCATGGCTGACTTGATTAATAAAATTCTACATTTAAAATCTATCATAGTTAGCAGGGGGTTCTGTGGAGGATGCCGGGGCGTAAACGTGCAAAACCAACACGGTCTCACGGGGATTCGTGAAACTGTCACGTCAGTTTTTGTTTCGGTTTCGTGCGCACCAACACGATGTCGTCATGTTTTTCGTGCCGCTCACCACGAGCGAAACCCGCTGTGGTAATCACATCTGAAAGTGGTTTATACCGGCGGATTCATGACGATTTAAGCTGTCCATCGGCGTTTGTGGCCGCCGCCGTGGCTGCGGCTGGATGTTTGGCGGCCGCAATGGCGGCCGCAATGGCGGCCGCGGCGGCGGCCGCAAACGCCGATGGACAGCTTAAATCGTCATGAATCCGCCGAATTTGCATAGGAATTTAAAGAATGTCTGGTGGCCAAAGCAGTGGCCGCGGCGGCGGCCGCAAACGCCAATGGACAGCTTAGATCGTCATGAATCCGCCGGTATAAACCACTTTCAGATGTGATTACCACAGCGGGTTTCGCTCGTGGTGAGCGGCACGAAAAACATGACATCGTGTTGGTGCGCACGAAACCGAAACAAAAACTGACGTGACAGTTTCACGAATCCCCGTGAGACCGGGCTGGCTTAGATCGTCATGAATCCGCCGGTATAAACCACTTTCAGATGTGATTACCACAGCGGGTTTCGCTCGTGGTGAGCGGCACGAAAAACATGACGACATCGTGTTGGTGCGCACGAAACCGAAACAGAAACTGACGTGACAGTTTCACGAATCCCTGTGAGACCGGGCTGGCAAAACTCTAACACCAGAGACTGGAATTCTCTGTCAGACTGGGAATAGCCCTTTGGTTTAAACTTATGGAATGTTGAGGTTTTCATTAAATGTATATAATCGCAAGACTTTTTCTGTACTAATGTTGACCATGAGCCCTCCCATGTCTACACTTGTTTAGCGCCTTTTAACTTTAGTGCTAATCAAAGCACTGTACCATGCCTTGCCCATGGACACTTCGACATGTGATGGGGTGGGGAATTGAACCACCAATAGTGAACAACTCACTCGACCACCTGAGTCAGAGGCGCCTATATCTAAGCATAAACATAAAAGTTAAAACTGCTGTAGTCACTACAAGTGGATGTTTTCCTGCCAGACTGGATACTTGACTGGAAAAAATTAACGTGTTGCTGGTATGTTCAACATAAACAGATTTGACTTTCCAAATCCAAATTTCTTGTAAGTCACCAAAAGTGCTGGACTTAAGGCTTTACAGTGAACTGTCACTGTAGTCTGGTACAGATGAGGGTCAGATTCTACAGTGCCACTGAGAGTTAGGGGTGTATTCTGTTCTGACAGCTGGCCTTGGAGCAGCGCCTTAACTTTACAATGGTCAGGGCTGCAACAGAACAGAAAAAGCATTAACTGTAGGATTTATGGCCTTTCTGTGATGGCAAGTTGGGCTGGTTCCAGCATTTTAACACCTACAAAGAAACAAAGAGGCATGATAAGATTGATAGATGATTGTGGAAAACAGAATACAATCTAATCGTATTTTGTTTTTTTCCCCTCTTCCTTTTTTTCCAAAATCAAATCTATATTGCAAAACTTGCAAATCAGGCAAGTTTTTGCCTTTATTGCATAAATTTTTAAAATGATGTAAATGAAATGTATTCGTCTTCATCACTGAGCTGAGTCTGCAAATATATTAAATAACTTTAAAAAACAACATTCCTATTGTTGAGGTTATGAAAAAAATCTTTCTGCATATAAATAAAAATTTGTCCAGAATATGAAATTACAACAAAAATTTAAAATAAGTACTTTAATTTGTTTTAGGAAGATATGCTTTATAAATCATTGTTGGATATTTCCAATGTTAGATGTTAATGTTTGTGAATTGTAATTTGAGTTCCTCCACAGATATGTTAAATATGTGGTGTGGCTACTATTACTGATACTTTTTTTTTTAAAGGTATAAGACACTCACATTGAGGTTACCAAGTTTTTATTATCACCAAATCTGTAGTTATAGATGTGAATTAAATTTAAAGTTGTGCTTATGGTTCTGGATTTCAGGGATTACGAGCTCAAAAAATGCTTCACATTATTTGTTGGTAATTTTGTTTTTTTTTGAAAAAAATAAGGGTTTACTATTAAGATCAAAGAATTCTCTAAAATCTGTTTCATGTTTTCTTGTGCTCGAAGTCTGTGAATGATACTTCCCAAACACTAAATACGTTAATCTTGGTTGCTGTTAATGGAGTTTTATCACTCCTGTGTTTATTAGCAGCTGCCAGAGAGGCAGCTGCTAATAAAACAGCTGTGTTTTGGAGTGATCTGACTCCAAACACAAGCTATATGACTATCTATTTGTTAAAGTATACATGGAAACATAACATTTTTTATATTTGGTGTATTTAAAATGCTTTGTTGTCATTTCAGAATTTGTTACCCTCATCAAACATGCAATAGACTCTAATAAGCTCCATAAAATGTATGTTTGAGATAACTTTAAATAATTAACATACAGCTTTGAGGTGTGTTGCAGCCAAAACCTAAGGGGTGATAAAGTGTTTTAATTGTAATATATAAGAGGAAATATGTTTTTTTTCTAAATGTCTAAATATTTTCTTCATAAGCCTTTTTTTTTTCTCTAGAAATAAGTTTGCAAATTGTATCAGTCAAACCTAGCTGCAACAACCCAGGAAAGCAAGAGCTGTTTTTATTAATGCTTATAACTTTATGACCTATAAAGAATTAAAAAGTGGCCTTTGAATCAGTAATAAGGAAACTTGTTACATATTTACAAAGCTTTAAAAAGTGTGCCTTAGTACAAAATGTTGCCAGAATTTCTCTTGAGTGTTACAAAGCAAGAGTGTGCATGCAGTTTGCATGCACTAATGTGCTCAGTCTAGCATTGTTTACTGTCTGCCTGACAGTAGGCCATCTGAACAAGGTCTCTGAGGAGATACACTGCACATGCATGCCTCCAGCTCCTTCATGGTAAATAAATTAGATGTACAATTTGGCCCAACTGTCACAGCATACCTTGGGTTAAAGGAGGAGGTCTGCTTACTGTGGCAGCCACCGCTCCCAGCACCCCACCCACTGTAGCCCTCCCCACCAGAGACCGTGTTATCAAAACCCCGTGGCGGAGGAGGGGGGGCATTGTGATCAAGCTGCTCCTACCACTGGCCAGTCAAGCAGGTGTATTCTTGCACTTGTCTAGCTCTGCCTTGATCTATATTCCTCTGCAATGACACCCCCCTCCCTACCCCTACTCATCCAACACTGCTGAATACACACAGAGGTCCTATTAATCGCATTATGCAAATGGAAGTTATAAATCGTGCAGGGTCTCCCTACCTTCATTCTTTCACGTTTCTCACTGTGCTCCCACCGTGTAGGGACTTCCTGCTACTTAATTAAGTAAAAAGCAGAAGGTTTCTCTACAGCAGGAACGGGGAGAATCCATGCCAAATGTTTTCTTTTAGGGGGTGGGGGAGCAAAAGAGGTGTGTGTGTTAGGCGTGCTTTGGCTGGCAATGACAGATTGGCTTCCAGTATGATGGTGATCCAGACAAGGACAATTGACAAAGAGGCTGTGAGATTAGAACTGTATGTACTAATGCACCTTTAGAGGAGGAATTCATTAATGATACACATCATTTTCTGCCCTGGCTAAATTCTTTGAACTTCTATTGACATTCAAACCTGCTCTAAAATATGTTAATTCAAATAACTTTTGAAATTTTCAGTCTCCCACAAAAAGTTTTTTTTTCTCATTAAATCACTCAGTGTTGTGGAGCAGGTCAAAGGCTCAGGGGCAGACAACAGACACAGCAGACAAATGGTTGAAACAATAATAATTTGTATACAATAATGAATATGTATTTAATGAAGGCTATTGCGCGTGCACGTGCACATGCGAGTGCGGGAGGACCTGCCATTACACTGTAAAAAAATCCTGGTGAGACCCCTGAGAATTATATTTTAATATTTGGTAATGACCCAAAGACATGTATTTAATAAAGGGCTATTACAGTATACTTACTGTGTAGATACACCCTTCTTGACACCAGTCATCACCGATGCCCAGTCTGTTGCCAATCCTACCATCCTGAACTTGTTCTGTCCTTTCGCCTCAATGAGCTGATTTACTGTCTCGGTAATGGCATCCGCCGTAGTCTGCTCTAATTCTCTCACTCCCAGGAAGCGCACCTTCGGACATCCATCGGGACCAAGATATCTGGAAGAAGTATTCAATTACATTTTTTAATATTTCAAGTTTAAGATTATTTTTCGTAGTTATAGTCCTGTGTGACTGTAATTGCTATGGTATTTTTTTTAAGATGTAAGCAGCTATACAAACCTTATGTAAACAATCAAGACTGATTTGTTAGAGATGTCGGTGGCTTCATCTGCTTCAAGGGAAAAGAGACCAGCTTCTTGTACCTCCTGCATCATTTCTTCTTCAGCCACTGCCACTAGGCACTCTTTCAGGTCATGGCGAAGTGGCGAATGGCTAGCGCAAGCACAGAATCTGTAACTACAGACCCATTTGAGATAAACAATATTTTTCTTCATATTACTCTGATTTATATAAATCGGAAGCCCCATCTGATACCACCTCAATGAACAAATTCTTAGATAACTTAGTCTTCCCTGAAGTTGATACTAATCTTAAAAATGCTCTGGATGCTCCACTCTGCTTGGAAGAGGTTAAAGCCAGTATTAAATTATTGCAGAACGGCAAAGCTCCAGGCCCAGACGGCTTCCCATCTGAATTTTACAAAAAATTTTCTGACCAACTCACTCCCTTGCTATTGGATATGTTTAACCCTTTAAGCTGCAGTCAATTCCAGCTGTTTTCAGTACAAAAAAATCGCTAATATTCTATTTTTAAATTTAAAAAATGACGAAAAATACAGGGAATATTGGATGCGCATCGCGAGGTGCATTTCCTTCAAAACGACCGATTCGTGGATTTTATACCGACTTCAGGACATGTTTTGGACAACATAGTTTACTGGCTTGTGTTGTCTGGATGTAAAAGGTTGGATTATGGCCGTTTTTTGTGGAATATTTTTTTCTGTGTGTAGTAATGAACCCGGAAATGTGAGTCGCGCTGTGTGCGTTGAAGCCGTGTATAGAGAACGGATGGATGAATATTCATTTTTGTCGGACAAATGTGTTTTTCTCACCCGCTGTGGTAATCACATCTGAAAGTGGTTTATACTGGCAGATTCATGAGAATCTAAGCTTTCCATCGGTGTATAGTGTTTGTATAATCGCAAATTAGTAGGTGTACCACCGGCGGTACACCTACTACGCACTGAAGCGCAAAGGGTTAATGATTCCTTGGAACACAATACCCTCCCTCCAACCATAACATAAGCATCAATTTCACTCATTCCAAAGAAAAATAAAGACCTGGAAGATTGCAATAGCTGGAGACCTGTTAGTCTACTTAACCGTGACATAAAACTGTTAGCCAAGACCCTTGCCAACCGCCTCGACCCCTGTCTACCAAACATCATCTCACACGACCAGACTGGTTTTATAGGGGGCAGGCAGTTATCCTCAAATATACGCCGTCTGCTTAATATAATTATGTCCACACCTGATTCACAAGACCCGGAATTGGTAATCTCAATGGACACGGAAAAAGCTTTCGATAGGGTGGAGTGGAATTACTTATTTTTAGTTTTAAATAGGTTTGGGTTTGGACAGAATTTTATCTTGTAGATTAAATTGTTACACAGCACTCCAACTGCTAGTGTAAGAACTAACTCAATACAATCCAACTTTTTTTCCTTTGTCACGCGGCTGCCGTCAAGGATGTCCGCTATCACCATTATTGTTCGCCAATGCGACGGAGCCACTTTCCATTCACCACATTTTACCGGTATCTATAGGAATGGGTCTGAGCACAGAGTATCACTCTATGCTGATGATCTCTAACTCTATGTCTCAATGCCCAGCATTTGCATAGACAAGATCTTGAACATCTTAAAGACATTTGGTTCCTTTTCTGGATGTAAATTGAATATTAACAAAAGTGAATGTTTCCCTCTTAATAATGCAGCAAAATTGATCCCAGCTCAAACACTGCCATTTCGATTAGCCCCTGCTAGTTTTCAGTATATAGGCATTAATATATTGAATAGTCTTTAGTATTGTATAAATATAACATAGCGAAACTGGTTAAAAAGGTTAAATCAGATTTACTACGCCGGAATACCCTTCCATTGTCACTTTTGGGTAGAATCAATTCTATTAAAATGAATGTCTTACCCAAATTTCTATTTCTTTTTCAGTGCTTACCTATATACCTACCCATAGAATTTTTTAAAAAATTAGATAAGGTTATTTCACATTTCATTTGGGCTGGAAAGACTCCAAGGATAAAATACTCCATTTTACAAAGAACCAAAGAAGACAATGGACTTGCTCTGCCAGATTTCAGGGCTTACTACTGGTCAGCCAATATCCAAAAGGTTTATAGCTGGTGTAACTCCTCCAATACAGACTGGTATCAGATGGAAGCCTACTCATGCAAATCCATCTCTTTACCAGCTTTAATATGTGCCCCTATAAATGGACATCCTACTAAATTCTCCTCCAATCCAATCGTCTTGTCTACAATAAAAATCCTAAGACAGTTTAAACGGCACTTTAAAATCACTTCCCTTTCCCCACTAATGCCCATCTATGATAACCATCTATTCCTACCCCTTACACTAGACACAACTTACAACCTGTGGAAGGAGAAAGGGCTGATTAATTTTGAGCAACTTTTCGATAAAGACATTTTTATCTCCTTTGATAGCTTCCAAACTAAATTTGCCCTTCCACGAACGCATTTGTTTAGATATTTTCAAACCAGAGATTTTACTCACTGTAGTTTCCCCAATTTTCCCCACAACCCCCTCACACTCTCATTGATACAATTCTTTCTCTTCCCACAGCACATGGATTCATTTTAACTGTGGTAAAATTAATTATGTCATCATTATCATCCCCACTGGCAACAAGGAAAACACGGGAAAGGGAGCTGGGCAGTGTCTTGTCAGACGAATGGTGGCAGAGGTCCATTGACAGGGTTAACTCCACTTCATCCTGTGCCAGTCTGACAGTAATTCAGTTTAAAGTCCTACACAGGATACACTTTTCCAAAGCTAGACTTAAAAAACTCTTTAATACAAGCGATATTTGTGACAGATGTCATCTGTCACCAGCAAGTCATACACACGTTTTTTTTCCTGCCCGAGACTAAGCTCATTCTGGTCATCTTTCTACAGCATTCTCTCAAAAACTTTAAACAAACCTGTGCTTCTGAGCCCTTTAACCTCCATCTTTGGAGTGTCTGAAGAATTCACACACTTTACGAACAGGGAAACAATCTTATCGCTTTCGCATCTTTAGTAGCCCGTAGACGTATTTTACTCCACTGGAAGGATAAGAGAGTTGTATTTTTTATATAATCATTACCTGTTTTTAATTGCTTTTGCTTTGAAATATAAATATGGCTCTCTAGTTCGGGGGGGGAGGGAGGGTTGTTGATGTTTTCAAAAAAGGAAGGAAAAAGGGTGAGTTGTATCATTCCTGATTGGATATGTAACTTGTCTTGAGAACCCAATAAAGACAATTACGGAAAAAACTGAGTTATCTGTTGTTGCAAATGAACTCTTCACATATATATATATATATATATATATATATATATATATATATATATATATATGTATATACATATATACATATATATAGTGGGTACAGAAAGTATTCAGACCCCTTGAAATTTTTCACTCTCTGTGTCATTGCAGCCATTTGCCAAAATCAAAAAAGTTCATTTTATTTCTCATTAATGTACACTCATCACCCCATCTTGACAGAAAAAAAATAAATGTAGAAATTTTTGCAAATTTATTAAAAAAGAAAAACTGAAATATCACATGGTCATAAGTATTCAGACCCTTTGTAGCGACATTCATATTTAACTCACATGCTGTCCATTTCTTCTGATCCTCCTGGAGATGGTTCTGCTTCTTTGATAACTTTTTTTTAATGGAAAAGAGGTGAAAACTATATGAAAAGTAAAAACAAAAATAAATGTATATTTAAAAATGCTTTCCAGTGCAAGTTTTCCTTTATCTTGTACCTAACAGCCACTTAACAAAGAATTGTAAATCATAAACGAAGACATATATCTATATTTCAGAATATTCCCTAAAGTATAATGCTGGATTTGCAACAGTCTCCACGAAGTCACATCTGAAATAACAAACCTCCTTGCTCTTGCTCTTGTGGTTTCCACAAGAGCAGTCTTTCCCTCCTATTTGTCCTCAGACTGGTCCTCAGATCCTCAGAGGCTGGTCACCGCTTGTCCCTGTGGGGGCAGTCAGTGCTGTGTTGGCAGGCCTGACAGAAAAAATGACCATCTGATTCAGAACTGTTTTTGAAGTGCTGCTCTGTGCTAAGTCTAGCAAAGTATTTTTCACTTTCCTTGGTTTGTTGATACAACGTGTGGGTGACTTGCAGGTCACATAAGAATGAGTGCAGTTGATGAACTGTATCGTCATGCAAGTACAGTACTGTTTTTGTACTAATATTGTTAACTGCTTCTTTGGGGGGCAGCATTATGCTTGCTTTTGTGCACCAATGTTGTTGTGTTGCCTAGAATTACTTTGTCTAAACTGGAGAAAAACATAGAATTTTGGAATACTTTGCCTATCTCAATTGTAGGGTGAATTAATGCCATTAAAATGATTATGCTTCCTAGATTTTTATATATATTTCAGTCAATTCCAGTGTGCATTCCTCAGCCATATTTTCAAAGGTTGGAATCAATTATTTCATCATTTATTTGGTCAGGCAAGGTTCCTAGGATCTCTAAAAAGCATCTCATGAAAAGTAAGTGCAATGGGGGCCTCAGTCTTCCTCATTTTAAATTATACTATATGGCCGCTCATTTAAATATTTTTTCATATTGGTGAAGATGCACTCCTGGAGCTGAACTAAATGGGCAGCCGTCATGGCTATTGATAGAACACGTCTTGTCGTAACTCCTGTCTTCCTGCACTCCTGAATAGCCCAATTAAGGTCAAAAACACACTGTATGACAAGAATCCAATAATTCATAATTCTTTGAAAGTCTGGAACCAGCTCCTGAGGACGATTAAGGCACCTAAAATGTATCTAGATGCTCCAATGTGTGACAATCATGCTTTTAAACCTGACTTGGAAGATATGATGTTTAATACATGGCATGCAAGGGGCATTTCTTCCCTTAAAGATTTTTATATGGATAGACATCTTGTGTCTTTTCAACAATTGCAAGTCAAATAAAATCTTCCAAATTCTCATTTCTTTAGAGTTTTATGGGTTCATAATTTCCTCAGAGCTGGTGTCTCACAATATGAATCTATTCCCCAGAACACAGCACTTGATAGTTTTGTCTGTTGAACCATACACTAAAGGTGCTGTTTCTCATCACTATATTGCTTTATTAACTTTACAAAGTTAGGTTGGGGGGAGTTGCTTCCCCAAGCGAAGGAGTTTAAGTATCTCGGGATCTTGTTCACAAGTGATGGGAAAATGGAGCAAAAGATGGACAGGTGGATTGGTGCGGCGTCAGCAGTAATGCGAGCGTTGTACCGAACCGTCGTGGTGAAGACGGAGCTGAGCCGTAAGGCGAAGCTCTCAATTTACCAGTCCATCTACGTTCCAACCCTCACCTATGGTCATGAGCTTTGGGTAGTGACCGAAAGAACAAGATCGCGGATACAAGCGGCCGAAATGAGCTTCCTCCGTAGGGTGGCTGGACTCAGCCTTAGAGATCGGGTGAGGAGCTCAGACATCCGGAGGGAGCTCGGAGTAGAGCCGCTGCTCCTTCGCATCAAAAGGAGCCAGTTGAGGTGGTTTGGCTATCTGATTCGGATGCCTCCAGGGAGACTTCCTCTGGAGGTTTTCCAAGCACGTCTGTCTGGGAGGAGACCCCAGGGCAGACCCAGAACTCGCTGAAGGGATTATATATCTCGTCTGGCCTGGGAACGCCTCGGGATCCCCCAGGAAGAGCTGGAAAGCGTCGCTGGGGGGAGGGACGTCTGGAACGACCTGCTTCGCCTGCTGCTTCCACGACCCGGCCCCGGATAAGCGGAGGAAAATGGATGGATGGATGGACTTTACAAAGTCCATCATCTGAGGCTTTCAGGGTTCAATGGCAGGAAGTAGAACTGCAGCAGGAAGAACTGGGAGTGGACATCTCAGAGGATATTTGGCAAGATTGTATTCAGAACATATATGACAGTTCTATTAATGCCAGGCATACTCTTATGCAGTTTAAGGTTGTTTATAGATTATATTTTTCCCCCACTAAGTTGAAAAAGATCAATCAGAATGGCTTAGATATGTGTATCAAATGTTCAGCAGATCTGCCATAAATTACAACCATTCTGGAGTTGCATGTTTGATTTCCTCATTAAAGCGATTGGCAGGAGTGTACCATGCACTCCCCTCACTGTTTTGTTTGGTGTGACTGACTTGGACTGGGGAAGAAATAAGAAAGAAGCACAAGTTATATCACTGTGCACATTGTTGGCCAGGAAGATGATATTGCTGTGTTGGAAGTCTGACAAACGTCCTTCTTTTGAAATGTGGCTAAAAGAATTGGGAAATGTATTGCACTTAGAGAAAATTAGATACATGTTGACTAATCGATTAAGTTTATTTTTCAAAATTTGGCAACCAGTCATTCGTATGTTGGACAATCTTAAGTAGCTCAGACTCTTGTTATTCTTGTTTTTATTTCCAATTTCTGATCCTGCCTCAATAATATTGATGTGCACCTGTGTTATCACCACCTGTTCCTGTTGTCTTGTTATATTAAAGTAATATATACATACATACATACATACATACATACATACATACACATATATATATATATATATATATAGTACTTTGTTGATGTAACAACCAGACCTTTTTGGGGTTGGGGTTGGGGTTGTGATTGGGGTTGAGGGGGATTCCACTAGCTCAAGAGCTGTCACAAATGATTTGGAGGAGGTGTGTAAACTGATGTAGTCTTGTTCAAAATTCAGCTGTGTGGTTTGCTGGTGGTTAAGGACCCCTTTGGTGATGTGTCTTTTCAGATCCCTGGGTTTAAAGGATGAATATGATTTGCAGATACTGAAGAGATCCTTCTGGGCAGTACCATTTGGCCTTGTTTGATTTTCTCACAGTATCTGAAGTTGTAGAATCTCTCTTTCAGGCATTATAAAAGTGCCATCAAGCCAGTAATAAGATCATCAGGATGTCACAGGTAAGGTTTGGCTTGTTGCATCCCTGGTCGTGTGATGACTACAATAGCAGCAACATGCTCATAGCATTATTCTGATACCACTGCACTGTTTGAGCAACTGGACTGTGGCTTACCAGTTGAATTTCTTGCTTTTTCTTGTTTTAGGTTGGTTGGTTAGGGTCCCATACTACAACTCAACTGTCTTTTCTTTCTGTTCTTGTGTGTACGGAGAGCATTTGTAAAATGACAGTTGTGTGTTTCAGTCACTAGCCCAATCCCCATCTCCACACTTGCAGACTCACAGATTTGGAGGTGCCCGTTGAGTACATGAGGATACTAGGCTATTCCGCCATCAAATTGTCAGGTGGAGGAGGGCTCTGATGTACACTTTCTTGATGCTATTATGGGCCCTTTTTGTGAGTCCTTCAATCTGCGAACTTTAATGAAGACTTGTTAATAACAAACTGTGAGAAATATATACATCGTTGTCCTGCCTCAACAAGATGTACACAAACCATTGTAGGAAATAAGCCCATTAGGAAGTAGTTTTCTGTTGATCCACTTACAGTGTGTTTCACATTCACCTTTTCACACACACACACACACACACACACACACACACACACACACACACACACACACACACACACACACACACACACACATTCATTCACCGATGGTGACAGAGCTGCCATGCAAGGCAAGGCCACTGGGAGCAACTGCAAGTTTAGTGTCTTGCCAAAGGACACTTTGACATGTGAAGAAGTGGGGGATTGAAACACCAATGCCACCCGCTGTACGACCTGAGCCACAGCTGTTGTAAAACCTGAAAATTTTTAGGGAGTGATGTCAACAAAGACAGTCATTGAATCATTGAATCACACCACAACTGTGCCTTAATTCAATCCTTAAATTCACTTCAAAGGGATACTTTTATTAAGTGGCCAGTTGAGTATTACACTTGTGTGATTCTTCATGTAACCCCAGAGGACCTTTGTCAAATTTGAGAAGATAGTTCAGGTTGAGCTTCCAGACTGATAACAGCAGTTTAAGATACATAAATTTAACAGGTGGGAGGGTTGTAACAAAGAGATGCTAATACAGACAAGCAACTGTTGTACTATATGTGAATGAAAGCACATGCTGATTGTGGTAGGTGAACAGCTGACATCAAACAGCAGTTGTGAGACTGGGAGACACACCAGGGATGATGCGAAACCTCGACCGCCAGCAGTTTCATCAGCAGCACGTGTGAATTACATTGCACACACACCCAAGAGCTTGCACATTGACAGACTGCTTGGCATGCGCTTACTTTTACAACACACACACATTGTAAACACCCATCCTCTACTCATGTGGTTGTGAAATCCTCAAACATCAGGCTTTTACACTTGGTGTTCTAAGTACAACAGATGTCAGAGTGAACAGAAAGCCAACACATCAGTCAGTAGAATCCTAAAGAAAAATACTTGCTGTTTTGAGCATCATTTATAGCAGACATGGCAAGAAACATAGATGGTGAAGTGTGGGTTGAGTAAGTAATCATGATAAATAATAAAAAATTAAAGTACAAACTGCTGTTCAACCAACTTGCTCTCTGACTGTGCTACTTCTGTATTACATACAGACCTCCTAAAGGCAATGTCATTATAACAGCTGAACAAAGAGGATTTTCACTTCATTGTTTCCTAATCCTGTAACTACTGTTTGTAGTTGACCAGTAAAAGTGACATAGTCACTTAAAACTGTAAAGTAAATTGATGTGGCCCCTGATTCAAAACAATGTGCTTAAATTTTAATGTACTAAAAGTTGAAGTGTGTTTCTGTTGTATTTAAGATGCTGCAATTAACTGATGACCTGAAGAGGAATTGCCACTCAGTTGAACTACAAGAACAGGTCAGTCTGGTTAAGGAGAATCAGTGTATCATTCGTTCATTTTATATCCGATTTAGAATCCAAAATCGGAAAACGGATAACGACCTGTTATTTCATTATTCGTTTACAAATCAAAAATCGAAAAACGGATAACGACCTGTTATTTCATTATTCATTTAAAAATCAAAAATCGAAAAACAAATAATGGACTATTTTTCGCTGTTTTGATTTTGTTCTCAAGTTAAAAATAGAATATGAGAGAATGGGATTATCATGGGATTTTTGTTGTATTCGTTTTTGGTTTTTATCGTTTTCTATTTTGTTGTGACCCGGAAGTTGTTGACTTTTTTTTCTCAGGAAGGCGCAGATTTTGAAACCTGTTCACAGAGATAGAGGAGGCGATATGCAGTGAGTGAGATATAATATACCACTATGGCCGCACTAGAGCAATACGCTGATGTTATTGAGCAGTTGTTCGAAGCTGGTAAGACCCACACAGACATTTCGGAGAAGTTGCAGGAGATGGGTGTACAGAGATGCTCTGCAATGAGTGTCAGACGTTTCTGCATCCAACACAACCTCAGGCGGAAACGTCATGTTGCTGATGCAGAACTGGAGAGGGCTGTGGTCAGTTCAATATACGAGGTAGGTCCTATTTTTCTAGCTAACGTTAGGTTTGACGGTTGCTAGCTAGCTAGCTATGTCTTTTTATACCTCCATGAGTTACGGTCAGCTAGCTAACATTAACATCGCTATGGCTGGAACGCAAACTGACCACACAGCCTACGTTGTTTTATAGCCCGATATACTCGGACTCCTGCTACTCACGTATTTGACATAGTTGTTTTATTATTCAGCTGCTGGGCCAGTGAAATTATAGCTTACTTGGGTCAGACAAGCCTGTGGGATTAGCGTACATTCGTCACTGACGTTTTATGTCTTGTTGCCTCGAACAGACGGGCCCATCATATGGTCGCAAATTCATGACTGGCTACCTGTCTTCGCTGGGAATACGTGCAGGAGAATGTCGGGTCGGGAGAGTCTTAAGAGAGATTCATCAGCCATACCATGAACTGAGACGTCAGGTAACGTTAGACCCAATGATTAAACGAAATCTTGAGTAAACAAGTTGTTAATCAAATTTCTCCCACTTCTTTAGGGTGCACGCAATCTTAACCCCATCCCTTACCATGCTGAATATATGGGTCATAAACTTCACATGGATCAAAATGAAAAGCTTGGGATGTTTGGAGTGACACATGTCTTGGCAGTTGACGGTTACAGCAGCAAAATTGTGGCTCAATCCACCATGCCAACCAAAAAGAACCTTGTAATTTATGATGAAGTTTACAGGTGAGAAAATCCACAAAATATAAAGCCGTAAAAATTAATATTATTGAACATAACCATACACAGGGGTCAACATATTGTTGGCCTCATAACAATTGCAAAAGTCATGTTTTATTTCAACACTTCTGCAGACAGACGGATGGACGGACAGGCAGGCAGACAGAAAAGATGGACAGGCAGATAGACAGACAGACAGAAAAGATGGATGGGCAGACAGACAGACAGGCAGGCAAGCAGGCAGAGAGACAGGCAAGCCGGCAGACAGACAAGATGGATAGACAGGCAAGCAGGCAGAGAGACAGACAGAGTGGAAAGCAGACAGACATACACACACACACACAGGCAGGTAGACAGGCAAGCGGACAGACATACGCACAGACAGACAGGCAGGCAGACAGGCAAAATATGACTTTTATGGCAATTATGGTGAGGCTAACGATATCAAAACTGGACTGCTCTATTAATGTGATAAGTACTTTGTCTATTCACTCAATGTAATGCACTCCTTTAGGATTTGTTAATGCGCAATTAAAATTATCCACTTTTTTTTCAGATCTGTGGTAATTGACAATGGGATGTGGGCCCAAATCAGGGTTGATCACGGCAAGGAGTTTTACATGTGCCTGTACATGCAAGAAAAGCTGTCGGGATACAGACACAACCTCAGCAGGGAACCATACCGCCAAACAACATCAACAAGGGTGAGGCTTTTCTAGAACTACTGTTAAATGCATTGTGCAAATCATGGTTGGGATTTGTCCGCCACATTTTGTGGTAGAGAAATCTAAAATGCATTGTACGAGCCCAGACCCATATTCTCAGGGAGAGTAAGGTCTGGGCAGACCCAGGCTAACTATATACTACTCTAAATCTGCCACAGTGATATTCCTTCCAATCTGAAAACATGTTTTGTTGTCAACAGAATCTCAGAGTGGAAAGGATTTGGCCAGAGGTGAATAATAGGGTTAACTACCCTTTGAAACAAGCCCTAGTACATCTCCAAGACCAGGAAGCCATCAACATGGAGGACAACATGACAAGATTCTGTGTCTCAAACTTGACATGCCAATTAAGCCAAATTGGACTTAGCAGGGTTGTGAAGCCATGGAACGCGCACAACATTACAGGTATTCTAAATTGAGTATGTGCAAAGCTTTAGAAGTAACATTTCATTTTCCTCCTACAAGGACAAAACATTGTCCACCCACACTCAAACAAGGCATTCCTTTGTACGTTATTACATTTCCCCTCTCATCTTGTTTTAGGCCGTGGGGTACCCAATCTCCTAGCAGCAGGAGGATGTCCGGCAAAGATTTCTGTGGAGCTGCTGCCCAGTGCCTCTGTAGTGGCAAACATGTATGAACAAGAGCTGCAGTCCTCACTGACTTGGGAATCAACCTTTGGGACGGACCCATTTTCCTCTGAGAGGACAGGTGTCAGGCTGAACAGAACTTTGCAGAGAACTACCCAGACATCTCTGTTCTTTTTAATCATACAGTCAACCATGATTACACTCCTTTCGCAGATGCCTTGTTATACCTTCTCAATGTTACCCAGAGATATGCTTAAAAAGATGTTGGATTAAATAAATGTACAAATTGTATTGCTTCAGTCTTTATTAAAATGTAAAAAAATCAAATGTAAAACTTCTTACGAACATGTACAATCTGTACTGAGGTATGCTATTTAAACTGTAGCTTCTTATTTATAAAATATAAATACAAGTGCAAAAACTATGCAAATGTGCATAACAGTAGCTTACATTCTCAATGCTAACAGAGCAAATTAAACAAAACTCTGTAAAAAGTGCATAACAGTAGCTTACATTCTGAACATTTAATAATGCCAATTAAACCTGAACTGTGCATCACATTATTGCCAGAGAGCACTCCCCAGTGCAGTCAAACCCTCAGACAGACCAGTGACTTTTTCAATTTTCCCTTCAAAATTCTCCTCCTGACACTTAGGACAAAAGGTGGAAGTTTTCTTCCAGTCCTCCACGCAGGTGCTGCAGCCAATAAGGCTTTTGCAGCATGCCGTCACCATAGGATCACACAGTGGGCCTGAAATTTTGATTCAGAAAACACTTAAACAACAATCCCTAGAAGTAGAACGGGAAAAGTCTGCCTTTGAAAATCATTGCAGTTGTCAGATGAAAACACATTGTGAACAAAGTTAAAAAGCTGGGGGTAGGATGGAGAGAGACCAAATTGTAAATAACTGACCTCTGCAGATGAGGCATGCAAAAGCATCTCTGACTGAGCCTTGGTCAGGCTCATTGACCCTCCTCTGTGTGCACATTCAATCAGTTCCTTGATTCTGGTGGTCACCTCTGGAAGTCCCTGGGCTGCGAGGACCACCTCCTCAATGTTGTCCATGACATCACTGAGGCCGGTATCATTCCGTCGACTGAATGTAGAAGAACTTCAGCAAATATCCATCCATCCATTCTCTATACACCGCTTTATCCTCATTAGGGTCGCAGAGGGTGCTGGAGCCTACTTCAGCAAACAGATAATTGCAATTATAGCAAAACAACTATCATGACAATATAAATATAATTTCTTATTTATCACTTTGCATTCAGAAGCTGCTACTACTTCCATTGGAATTTTGATTAAATCTATTCAATGCTGTGTTTAGGATTCCCTATTAAGTCTTAATCTGAATGTGAGCATCTGCCACTACAGTAGGAAGGCCTGTGTTGGAAAAAACATCGTATTGATCAAATGTTACATAAATATAAATATTATAAAAAAATATATAAACTCAAAAATATAGAACCCTACGAAGCTTTTCGGATACCTGATTCTCCTCCTTTTTTGGCCCTGTTGTTCTCGGAAATCATTATCTGACACTGCGAACACCTTCCTGGAGTTTTGCTTCCAGTACAGCGATCCTGAAAAGTAAATCAAAATTAAACTATAATGAAATTGGGAGTGGCTGGGTGGTCGCTCCTCCTGGCATGTCAGTTTTCCTGGGATAGGCTCCAGCTAATGTTTTGCTCAAGGAAATCATAGAACAGCTCAATGGTCCCACTTACAAAGACTAAAACGAGTCAATGTAAGTATTAGACAAGTGCATTTCATACAAAGGGATTACAATACAAACACTGCAGAGTGCGGAATGTCGAACTCTACCTTGGGTTCCTTGAGGGTCGAGGATTTGGTTACCCTGTGAATCCGTGAGGATGAGGCCCTCGTCTCTGTTGAGAGCCTGTTTTATTTTGGCCACCATGCCATCAACAGAGGCTTCAAACTCAGAGAAGCGAACTGTCAGTGTCTGGCTGGTCTCCAGTTTTCCCTGGACCACCTCGGCCATGAAGATATTCCTAAATAAATATAAACACAAGAAGAAAAAAAATTGCATGAAGCTTAAGTAATGACACCATGGTTGGTTGGTGTCATTTTTGAGCGGACTTGCAGACAAAAATAAAATAAAAAAAATATATATAAACACATGTCAGAAATATATATATTTTAAATAAAATTATACTTAAATGGAGGAATGATTTAATATGACCTACTCCTAACATTAGAGTAGCTAGTACTCCCATCACTAAATATGGTATGACAGTTATGACCCATGTTTAATGCATCACCTTTGGAAGGTTTTTACAGCAGAGGCCCTTGGAGCAAGGGGGGGAGTTCCAGCTGCAGAACCTGAATGAATGATTGAATAAAAGTTTTAGTTGCTATATACAAATACATGTACATGTATGTTGAGATTCTTGGTCCCGCTTGTTCCTACAGTCGCTTATCAATTCCAATCTAATCTTTACAGTTCCTGGCATCACAATTAAAGTTCGACAATCTAACAGTTTACTTGGTCTTTAAAACAGTTTAAGTTAACAATCTTGTAATGACAATCTGATAATATACCAAACTATTATTTTAACATTCTGGCAATCTGGCCGTGTGATATCAATGTGATATCAATATGACTATAATAGTGCAGGCAAGTATTGAATATCCAAGTTTTCAGATGTATAAAGTCAATTATTGTTATTATATAGTTAGCTTACTGGCGCTAGCTGTGCGGTGAAAAGAGAAGCAATGAGGAGCCGGGGTTGAGGTTGGCTGGCTCTGGCTCTCAGTCTCAGACTTGCCGCAAACCTCGTAGTGGCAGTGCTGGATCAGGTCAAATGTATTGAATGACCCATCCGGCATGGGGAACAAGGCCACGTTAGTGTGGTCACTTAAGTATAGACAGTCGCGGCTGACCTGAAAAAATGACAATAGTTGATGTAACGTTAGCCTAGCTTAACACCACCACACACCATGGTTTAACATTAGTGCCAGCTGCATAACTTGCCTTGAAAATGCGAGCGATTTTATCTACCGTCATATCTTCCGTCCTAAGTGTAACACGCTTTGCCTCTCTGAAAAGCACGTACGCGTCCGCCATCCTTGACAAATCAACAGTTCTATCGTGTGGACACTGGTCGAATCACGCAGTAAAGATTGACTGACCTTCCTGGGAAAAAAGTCAACAACTTCCGGGTCACAACAAAATAGAAAACGATAAAAACCAAAAACGAATACAACAAAAATCCCATGATAATCCCATTCTCTCATATTCTATTTTTAACTTCAGAACAAAATCAAAACAGCGAAAAATAATCCATTATTTGTTTTTCGATTTTTGATTTGTAAACGAATAATGAAATAACAGGTCGTTAACGTTTTCTGATTTTGGATTCTAAATCGGATATAAAATGAACGAATGATACACTGATTGAAGAGTGATATTTAAGAGTGGCTTGTCTTTTCACTTGAAGAACAAACTTTGGGGGAATACAGACACCAGCTTGGAACTTTTTAACCACACAACTGGCAAACTTTTCAGTGGAGCTGAGATTTTGCTCATACTTTCTTAGCTGACAAAGTTAACACGTTGCGCTTCAGTGTTCCGCCCGCGGAACACTTTGAGATCTGCATAAGCATTTCCTTAAATGTCTGAAGCTGCAAATGCGATTATACAAACACTATACACCGATGGAAAGCTTAGATTCTCATGAATCCACCGGTATAAACCATTTTCAGATGTGATTACCACAGTGGGTAATATAAACACATTTGTCCGACAAACAACGAATATCCATCCATCCGTTCTCTATACACGGCTTTAACGTACACAGCGGGTTCATTATTACACACAGATGAAAATATTCCACAAAAAACGGCCATAATCCAACCTTGGACATCCAGACGAAAAAAGCCAGTAAAATATTTTGTCCAAAACATGTCTTGAAGTCGGTATATAATCCACGAATAGGTCGTTTTCGAGGAAATGCACCTCGCGATGCGCGTCCAATATTCCCTGTATTTCTCGTCATATTTTTATTTACAAATAAAATATTAGCGATTTTTTTGTACTGAAAATGGCTTTAATTGACTGCGCCTTATAGGGCTATCAGTCAACACTGGATGCAAATGAGAGACTTTTAAGGTGGTTACCTGAATGTTTTCAGTATAATTTTTTGGTAATAAAAAATAACAAGAAGTGTTGAAATGTTCTGTAGGAGGTCTGATAGCATTGGAGGATAAGATATCTGGGCCTTTTGTCAAGTGGAAACGACATCCAAATTGTTACCAGAGCCCGACCCACACTGCTTCCATTGACACTGAATCGAAATTCTGAGGTGTGGATTTGCCAGATAAAGACATATTTTGTTGGGAGGGGGCTGTGATTAATAGTCTTATGTGCACAACTTTATGTACAGCAGATTAAAGCTTCCAATCAAACCACTTAATTTTTTCATTTTTTGTTTCCTCGGCTTCATTCAAGTGCCTCTTGTCTCATGGCTTTTGTCTCATATATAAACAGTATTTTTCCTGTCCTGTAGATTCCTTTAACATCTTCAGATACTCTTTGTTATCTTTTCCAAGACAGCTTGCTATGGCTTTGTGGAACACATTCGAGTGTTCAGTATCATAGAGTTTAACTGGACAAATCTGTTGTTGTCTTAATTAAACAATACAATAAAAAGTAAAGGACAGCGAGATTTTATTTTCTAAAAGCAGAAAACAAGAACTACAGCAAATTTTGTACAGGACCCCATTTCTAATTTCCCTTTCCTCCACTTAATGGAAGCTAGTTGCTGTTTTTCTGTTGACTTGATTTCAGTATGATGAATTTCAGTAAAATATACATTTCCATTGTGCTAATTCCAGCAGTACACCGAGAGCTGTGTCAGATGTCCCACTTTGTCTTTTTAACTGAACAAAGGTAGGGTTGTGTGGTGGTCCCCCTTGAGGTGCCAAAACAGACCTCAGACCTCTGATCCCTCGGGTCAAAGATGTGTGACCTCTGGGGGTGTCTTCTGGTATTTGGTAACAGGATGTTGGCAGCAGATCCTTTATGTCCTACAGGCTGCTGTGTGGGACATCCATGTACAGCGATTGTTACAACACCTCTTCTGCTCAATCAGATTGGGACCTGGGGACTTCAAAAGCTAGTTCAATGCATTAAGCATGCTCTTCAACCCTTCCTTGGCAGTTTTTGCTCTGTGGCAGCACACATGTCCTGCTGGGGAAAGCTGCAGTGGGGAGTGGGGAGTGCCAATGGCATGGTGGGTATATGTGGCCTGCAGCAATGTTTAGGTCTGTGATTTTAAACTCAGATGAAATTACAATAAGATAATCCATAATAGTAATTGAATATGTTTGGTTGAGGATAGCGTAATAAACAACAGGAATTGAGTGGAGTATCAAATTAATATTTGAGTTAAAAACAAATATTCAAGGCCGGAGAATGGTGAGTATGGCATAGCAGCTGTAGAAAAAGTACATATATTTACACTCCCTCAGTGATTTTCAGTGTTAACTGAACTATAATGTTAGACTTAGTCATTATTAAAATACACATTTAAAATGAAATTTTACAATAATCAGCTACCTTAGACACAACACCATACCAACAATATCAGTGTAGTACACTGCATGAGCACATCCCCTCATGTTGACTGATGAAGCAGTAACTGTCTCTCCTCTGATAATGAAGTGCGACGTGATACGTTAGGATTTTGTCATAACCAGTCATTAACTGACAGGTAAAATTGTGTCTAGTTACCAGTCCCATCTGAGAAGTACATTGTAAATGTATTATCAATACTGTCAACATAAAGCACAATTGACCATGTTAAGCGCTAATCTAAAACCCAAGCAAGGCAGAAGAAAATACATATGCATAAACTGGTTGGATAATAGTTGAGGAGACTCAGGCTTTTACTTCACACCCTCGTAAACAGCGCCCCATGGTACATTTAATCATTAGTAAGCAATGTTGCCGAAGCTTTTGGCACTTTTCATCATCAGCTACAGACTGGCCATCACATTCCAGAAGCCTCTCCCTGCCAGTCTCTAATATGCAGCATGGCAACATCCAGTGGATCGATTAAGTAGAACTGAATACTGCTTTCAAAGATTTCATTTATTTGTGTGAAAAGTGCTTTCTTGGTGAACACTCGGACAGGTAGGAGCATAGCAGCTTTGCACTGCATATACACATTAGCACCCTTCTCCATTCAAGCTGGCTGTATATGTGTTTGAGACTTGCTTGACTGTTCTGGTTCCAGTGAAGAGGTGTGGGGAGATTGGTTTAGGGGGGGTGACAGGGTACACACCTTACAGGTTGCCAGTCTATCCCAGGGCTAACATGGAAAGACTGATAACCCAGCCCGATCTCACGAGGATTCGTGAAACTGTCACGTAAATTTTTGTTTCGGCTTCGTGCGCACCAACACGATTTCGTCATGTTTTTCGTGCCGCTCACCACGAAATGCGCACCAATGTATTTTAAACGGCGGACTTTTCGTGCCACTCAGAACGTATTTCAAAAGAATGTGTATATTATATTTTTAATGTAAAACCGTGGCGAATCCAACGCTATATTTTGCATGACATCGTCCCTAAACATAACCCTAACCATAACCCTAACCATAACCTAACCATAACCTAACCATAAGCCGGTGGTACACTTACCAATTTGCATAGGAATTTCAAGAATGTCCGGCGGCCAGCGGCCGCAAACGCGATCACACAAGCAGTATACGCCGATGGACAGCTTAGATCGTCATGAATCCGCCGGTATAAACCACTTTCAGATGTGATTACCACAGCGAAAAACATTTCGTGGTGAGCGGCACGAAAAACATGACGAAATCGTGTTGGTGCGCATGAAACCGAAACTAAAACTTACGTGACAGTTTCACGAATCCCCGTGAGACCGGGTTGCAGCCCAGCCATAACCACACATGCTCACACTCACATGCGTAGATAGCAATTGTAAAATCACCAGTAAACAAAAGCCTGTGTTTGGACTGTTACACCCCATGAAACCTGTCACAGGCACAGGGAGAACATGCAAACTCCACACAAAAAGGTCCCAGGTGAGATCTGAACAAGGATTCTCTAACTGTGAGGAGAGAGTACAAGCCACCTTTACCACCATGTTGCCCACCGAGTGGATCACAGTGTGATAATAAAAAGAGTCATTTAGAGGTGTTGTGACGCTCGGAGTTACGATGTTCCATGTAAAAAAAAAAAGAGATAATTTTAGGCTTGTGTGCATACTTTGTTTACTACACTAAAGTCACTCTACCATCCTGAGTTTTTCCCAGAAAATGGGTCCAAATAGGCTAAAGCAACAGGGAATCGCTTCCCGTTCACATCACCTGAACAAGGCAGGAAAATTCCAAACTAAATGCAAATCAAAATCCAAAAAACATGGACGGTGCCACCGTGTCATTTCAGCGATGTTTTTTTTTCATCTGTCTTAATGAACAAATGTATGCATATTTCAACCAATCAAGCTATTTATACACTTAGAATAGCTCGCATTTTTATCTATTTTCTTGTATTTTATGAGTTTTAACTACAGTGTTTGTGGACCAAACCTACAGTTCAACAGTGTGCCTGAGAAAATGGACATTAACAAAGAAGCTCAGTTTCAAAAAACTGCATTTAAACTTTTCATGTGCCACCAATGTGGCACTTTTTAAGAAATACATATGCATGTCTCTCTCTCTCTCTCTCTGTATATATATATATATATATATATATATATATATTTAAATATATATATGTATGGCATGCCGTTTAGGAAATTATATATATAATGAAAGTCGATATATATATATATATAATGAAACTTGATATATATATATAATGAAACTTGATATATATATAATGAAAGTCGATATATATATAATGAAACTTGATATATATATAATGAAACTTGATATATATATAATGAAAGTCGATATATATATAATGAAACTTGATATATATATATATATATAATGAAACTTGATATATATATAATGAAAGTCGATATATATATAATGAAACTTGATATATATATAATGAAACTTGATATATATATAATGAAAGTCGATATATATATAATGAAACTTGATATATATATAATGAAACTTGATATATATATATATAATGAAAGTCGATATATATATAATGAAAGTCGGAATATAGAATGTTCAGATTTTCATTCCATCTATTCAAAGTTTCATTCCATATTTTCAGACTTTTTCCTACTGAGCCCTGGAAGGACATGGCAAACAAAAACAGGAACCTTATTGGACATTTGCTCTTCAGATGAGCTCTTCTGTGATTATCTATCTGTCTTCATGGTTGTCACATGGAACGGCGACTACGTTTGAGAAAACAGGTAATTTTTAGAGATGTTTTGATTCTGAACACTGAACGTGTTAGAATTAGCTTAGCTACTTAGCTTCGACTACATTTGCATCCCTACATAGCTTAAAGGTTAAACACATGCACCATATGTTGATGATAATGATAATATCTATGTTTATCTTTATAGCTGGTCTTAAGGCTAATTACGAGGCAGAGGTCAGCTACTGCCTGGACACATCCATGATCACGCCACTGGTGGGACACAATTGTACTGGATTTCAGCTGAAGGCTGCTGTTCTGTCCAAACTGAGACATTTTTATTGTGGCATACCCTCCACTGTTGTTAGCTTTTGATTCAATACATTTTTTTGAGATGAGGAAATCACTATTGCATGTTTCTAGTTAAATACCCTACTTTTATGATATATCACTACAGCATGCACTTTTTATATTTTCCATCAATTTCACCCAAAAGTTGAATAACTATTTGTGAGCAATGTATGTAGACACATAATAGAAGCACATTTCAATAATATGTCTGCTGCAGTAGTGCAGTTTATCTACCTAGATTGGTGTAACAGTAAAAAAAACATATGCTACTGATGTTTCTGACTAAAATCTGCTTGAAAAGCACAACTGCTTATCTGTCAAAATGTGTGTAACAAAAGTGTGCACTGAACACTGAATAAAGTCTCTGTAGATTATAGACAAAATTTGCATCTCTCATCACAAATTTCTGTTTATTCACCCAAAGTGCATGGGTAAAATACAAAACAGGTGAAGTACTAAAAAAGATTTATTTTCTAGAAAAGCCAATAGTCAACAATGCAGTTTGATTCTGGGACAGTTGCTCCAGCACCGACACCATGCGTCCCATCAGTGCAACCAAGGTTTTCATTCATCTTCTGGATGTTCTGGAGTATGGCAGAGGTCACGTCTTGGTGTCTTCCGATCTGTTCCAAGAACCATTCCTCTGACCTCTCCAGATACTGCAGAAGATCCACAGCAGCTTCCTGGTTCCCTTTCCCTGCATAAAAGCACCAAAAAGTACTAGTTGTCAGTAATTATTTTCTATTTTCATAAACACAGTTAACTTAAAGTAAATGTTCTATTTTGTGATTTTAGGATGGGTCAAAAGATAAAATCTGATCATGTTGATGTCTGCATAGTCTAAACAGATCTTACTTGATTTGGTCTGTAGAGAGGAGGACAGCGTGGAGGAGCTGCAGGACGGAACCGGTAAGCTGCAGACTAGTGCTCCTGGTAACTGGACCTCTTCATCCAAGGCCGACAACTAAATAAAATGAACAAGACATGCTGTTGATAGCATCTGTAATACAAATGATTTTATCCATTAACTGATTTATTGCTTTGTCCATACAATGTTAGAAAGTGTTACAAATAATACCTGTAATAATTTCCAACAGTGATAAATGCCTTGTTTTATTTTACAACAAAAAACACCAAAAGCATCTGTGTATAAGAAATCAGTGCATTGGATTTCCACATCTGCAAAGCTAGAAAATCACACATCAGAATTTTACCTTGAAATTATGAAAATAGCTGCAGATTACCAGTACTCTTTACTTCATTGTGTTAACTTGATCATTTGAATCAGTTTTTTAGACTTGTATTACTGATTAAAAAAAACATAATCAACACATAAATTAAAATGTGTTCGCAAAGAGTTCACTGGTTCTTCAAGGAAAATTTCAATGATAACCATATAGTTCAGTAATATGATTAATGGGTCATTGTGTAACAGCGTGGGAGGTTCTGAATACAGGTGTTGGACTGAAATATTGCTGCTGCTTTCCTCCGGTTTTATAAGGAGTTGTTTCATAGCTTGTTAGCTTACCAGCGGCTAACTGGCTGGCAAACAATAGTTCAACGCCAACCTCTAATCAGTGATCCGGTGTCCGGACCGCGTTAGCTGGCGGAACGTTCATAATACTGATGTGGGACTGTTGTAGCTAGCGTATTCATAGTAGGATAACAGCAGGATGTTGGAAAAATAAAACTTACCTTTATCAGGATCACTGGTCTGCATGGCAGACTCTTAGCGCATCGCACTGCTTGAATGTCTGTGTATTTCAGGCCGATTTCAAAATAAAACTCAATAAAATTCTCGTCCAGGTGAGTGTCCTTCATTGTCGCTTCGCCATACGGACATGTCCCTTCCGGGGCTCGGTAGGAAAAAAAGATTTGATATATATATAATGAAAGTTGATATATATATAATGAAAGTCGATATATATATACAATGAAAGTTGATATATATATAATGAAAGTCGATATATATATATAATGAAAGTCGATATATATATAATGAAAGTCGATATATATATAATGAAACTTGATATATATATATATAATGAAAGTTGATATATATATATATATACATATATATATATCAACTTTCATTATATATATATATATATATATATATATATATATCAACTTTCATTATATATATATCAACTTTCATTATATACACACGTGGACAAAATTGTTGGTACCCCTCAGTTAAAGAAGGAAAAACCCACAATTCTCACTGAAATCACTTGAAACTCACAAAAGTAACAATAAATAAAAATTTATTGAAAATTAAATAATCAAAAACAGCCATTACTTTTGAATTGTTGATTAACATAATTATTTAAAAAAACAAACTAATGAAACAGGCCTGGACAAAAATGATGGTACCTCTATAAAAGATTGAAAACTATTTGACCAGAGTGACATGATTAACTCAGGTGTGTCATTTAATTGACGTCACAGGTGTTTCCAAACTCATAATCAGTCAGTCTGCCTATTTAAAGGGAGACAAGTAGTCACCCTGCTGTTTGGTGAAAAGGTGTGTACCACACTGAACATGGACAACAGAAAGCGAAGGAGAGAATTGTCCCAGGACATCCGAAAAAAAATTATAGACAAACATCTTAAAGGTAAAGGCTATAAGACCATCTCTAAACAGCTTGAAGTTCCTGTGACAACAGTGGCTCATATTATTCAGAAGTTCAAGACCCACGGGACAGTAGCCAACCTCCCTGGACGTGGCCGCAAGAGGAAAATTGATGACAAATTGAAGAGACGGATCGTTGGAATTGTATCCAAAGAGCCCAGAGCAACCTCCAAAGAAATTAAAGGTGAACTCCAAGGCCAAGGTACATCAGTGTCAGATCGCACCATTCGTCGTTGTTTGAGCCAAAGTGGACTTCGTGGGAGACGACCAAGGAGGACACCACTGCTGAAAAAAACTCATAAAAAGCGAGACTGGAATTTGCAAAAATGCATGTTGACAAGCCACAAAGCTTCTGGGAGAATGTCCTTTGGACAGATGAGACCAAACTGGAGCTTTTTGGTAAGGCACATCAACTCTATGTTCATAGACTCAAAAACCAAGCATACGAAGAAAAGAACACTGTCCCTACGGTGAAACATGGAGGAGGCTCAGTAATGTTTTGGGGCTGCTTTGCTGCATCTGGCACAGGGTGTCTTGAAAGTGTGCAAGGTACGATGAAATCTGAAGACTATCAAGGCATTCTGGAGAGAAATGTGCTGCCTAGTGTCAGAAAGCTTGGTCTCAGTCGCAGGTCATGGGTCTTCCAACAGGACAACGATCCAAAACACACAGCCAAAAACACCCAAGAATGGCTGAGAGAAAAGCGTTGGACTATTCTAAAGTGGCCTTCTATGAGCCCAGATCTGAATCCCATTGAACATATGTGGAAGGAGCTGAAACATGCCATTTGGAGAAGACACCCATCAAACCTGAGACAACTGGAGCTGTTTGCTCATGAGGAGTGGGCCAAAATACCTGTTGACAGCTGCAGAACGCTCATTGACAAATACAGAAATCGTTTAATTGCAGTGATTGCCTCAAAAGGTTGTGCAACAAAATATTAAGTTATGGGTACCATCATTTTTGTCCAGGCCTGTTTCATTAGTTTGTTTTTTTAAATAATTATGTTAATCAACAATTCAACAGTAATGGCTGTTTTTGATTATTTAATTTTCAATAAATTTTTATTTATTGTTACTTTTGTGAGTTTCAAGTGATTTCAGTGAGAATTGTGGGTTTTTCCTTCTTTAACTGAGGGGTACCAACAATTTTGTCCACGTGTGTATATATCGACTTTCATTATATATATAATTTCCTAAACGGCATGCCATATATATGTATGTATATATATATATGTGTATGTATGTATGTATGTATATTATGATGTGTATATGCCCTAAACAATTGAAAAATTCACCATCATCAAGAAGGAAACATTTCTTAGGTTATCTCAGAATCATCCAGGATAATGTGAGGGTAGCTGTTCTGAAGCTCACTAGAATCTGGTCATGCAGCAGGACAATGACCCTAAACACTGAAATAAATTTACTAGAATGACTTTAAAGTCCAATGCCCAGACCTTCACCAACAGAGATTTTGGGGAACAACCTCAAAGGGCTGGTCACATCCAGAGAATTTGGGTGGGCTACAGCAATACTATCTGGAAGAATGGTCTAAATTTCCTCCCTAGTGCTGTGCAAATCTGATCCAGAGCTACCAGAAACTTTTGTTGAGGCTGTTGGTGTCAAATGAGGTTCATGTGGAATGTTTATTGGGTGTGTACAATAAAGACAGTAAACATTAGAAACTTTTAGTGTTATTAGTTTTGATACATTTTGCTTGTTTATACTTGTGTCTTAGATGAAATAACGTGTGGAAGTCATCTTCATCTAGAAGTCATCTAGCCATGCCATGAACAAACTGATGAGAACAACATAAAAACAAGTTTAAAACATTAAAGTAGATTTTCTTTCAAAAAGTTACAGAAAAGGGTACCCAAGTAGCTCAACAGGTTGAGATGACAACCTCTAAACAGGGGCTATAATCCACCAGACACAGTAGCCATGGGTCCAAGTCCGACCCATGACCACTTGCTGATTGCCTTTCTCCACTCTTTTCCCCATGTTTCCTGTGTCTCTCCGAGCCTGTCCTCATAGAAAAAACGACCACATAGGTTGTCTGTACACGCCCGTATTACGACCGAGTGTTACGTTTTGACGTTAAGCGACCTCTCGCGGTTGAGTAAATATCAACACTCCGGTGTCGCAGCTGAAACGTCACCATGAACAAACTTTTATCTAACACTATCCCTGTCCCTAACCCTAACCCTAACCCTAACCCTAAGCCCGTGTTGTGACAGTGAGGAAAAAGCCGTTTCGCGAATTAAATCCCATAATGCGTTCCTTTTCCCCATAGGGGCGCTAACGTAAATACGCTCTCATGGGTTGTATTCCGGTGCACGTTACATATGACCTGTGTGGTCGTATGAGTTGGAGGACTTGTTGGTCTCTCCACTGTCCTCTATAATAAAGACTAAAAAGTCCAAGAATAATTTTAGAAAAAAATCACAAAACCAGTGTTACTTTTCATTACAAATTACTATACGCTACCTTACCATTCAATATATTTTCTGTCTTCATGTTCAGCCTGTTTTCCTGCTTTTGTTTTACTGACAGTTTATGATTACTGTTGTTTCATTGTTTTTGTGTGAACCCCAGACTAGCAAATATTTCCATATTCTGCTGTTGGTGACCTGATTTCCTCCGGTTATGACTGCACACAAGTTCTCTCTCTCAGGGTTTTATTTAGTTTTCTTAATGTCTGACACACGCTAAGGACTGATATCATACACTGACACAAACTTTAGCTGGGCAGGTTGCTAGTCTGTCACAGGGCCACAGAGAGACAGACAACCAAGCACACCCACATATAAAATCACAAATTAACCTCAGCATGCATTTGGGACTGTGGGAGGAAGCCGGAGAGCCCAGCGAAAACCCACGAAGGGAGAACATGCAGATCCTCACAGAAGACTCGAGGCCCAGGCGAGATGCGAACCTTGTTGTGAGGCAACAGTGCTAACCACCGAGACACTGTGCACCCCATGATGACAGCAGTGCTTTGATTTGTCTGACCGTGAATTCTCTCTAAGTGGTGTTATTCACTGGAAGATGACACTGCAGCAGACAAACTGGTCAGGGAAGAAGCTGCCTGCTGGGCTGTGAGGTCATGTCAATCTGGACTGCAGTGAAACTCCATCGTTCTAAGGCAGAAACAGAATGAGAATCCAGACTGCAGGATGACAAATATCCCGTCATGCAGAAAAAGACACAGCCGGTATGCCAGGCATGTCTGGCTAAATCACACACCATCACTGTGTATGCAGACAAAAGCTCATGTTGGGCTTCCAGCAGTATGACTGGACTATAGCTGCTGTTGGACGTTATTTTCTGTCCATGTTCACTTTAACCATTCTCATGCCAAAGAAATTCTACAAATGGCAAGATTGTTACACCAGAAGTATTCTTGTAAAACCACTGAAGCAGAATTTATGTGGCTTGTGTGACTCTCGTCATTGAAACTGATTATAAACCACCAAAGCAAGAGTTATTAAAGCACCCACAGAGCTATAGAGGCCTATAGAGTTCATGTGGTAGAAACATTTAGTTAATCATTCTAGGAGACTGATAACATGTGCCAATGAATTCAACATCATGACCTAGCCCCTCCACTTGTTAAGTACAAGACAGACGTAATCTCAGAACATGAACACACTGTATGTCAGAAATAATCACCAGAGCACCAAATATGGAATATCTTGTGTTGAAAATAGTCACCATCAAACACATATTCCTCCTGTCGAAGTAATATTTGCTTAAATCTTTAGTAAGCCTTTTGAAAATGAAATTACATATTTGAGTGTTTTAAAGATTTACTTTATAACTAAGAAAATCTATATTTCATACAATCATTTAGGTTTTAAATATCTATATTTGCAATGGCAGCACTACTGTTATTATCAATCAACACATAATATGGAATGGCTCCATTTATGATATGCACAATATATTTTTACCTCAGTTGTGGCTTCTTTGGAATTTCCAAAGAGTCATACAATAAGTTAAATAATTTGTATTCTCATTCCATGTATTCTAATACAGACTGAATAAACATAGAACAGGAAAAATCCATGAGATGTCCTGGTATACAGTTATATGACACCTGTTACCACCAATCACCATGAGGTATCTCTCCACTCTGCTCTGAAGGAGAAGTCAGTTTTAATTCTGGGAGATTTATGCTGTAACTGCAAACCAAATAAATTGTACTTGACACAAAAACAAAGTCAGTGTGTGAGACAGCTATGCTGACTGAACACAGCATATAGACAATAAAAGGGCAGGTGGTGATTCAAACCGTCCCAAGTTGTCAACGTAATAAGGGATCGTGAACCTTGTTGGAACGGCTACTGCTGCTTTCCTCTGCCTTCTGTCTTCCTCTGAGGACAGCGTGATGATGAGTTATTTTACTGCAGCTTGGCACAGCATGACACATTCAGCTCCCCAGATGGTCCTCACCGTGATTCAGTTAGTTGCCTTGTCTGTTGCTGGGGCAGCATGTGCAGGCCAGTGAAACATCACACACATTTCAGAGCTTAGTTTTCACGTGCGCGAAAACCAGCAGCCACCAACACAGGGCATAATTTTTAGATACCAAAGGATTCTCATTAATTAACTTTCAGGCTTGTAACGTCTGCTATTCAGTTGCTATGGAGCTGGAGAGGTGGGGGTGTGGTATGGAACTAATGATCAACTGAAAGTGTCCTCCTGTTACTGTCATCATGCCTTTAAAATTTAGTTTTTATTAATAGTCTCTACAAACATTACATCTGGTGCCAAAATTAAAGTGTGAATTCTAGAAAAGTCAACAGATCTACTACGTTCATATTGACAATGTGGATACAGAATATGAAAAAATGAGGAAAATATACAAGAAGTTGCAGACTGCCCTACAAAATGTTTTACTGAGTACCCAAACACTGGATTTGGTACTTTGTTAAACTGAGATAACTCTAAGAACATTTTGGGAAAAACTTTTAAATGAGATAACCTTAAGAACATTTTGAAAAAAAGCTTTAAAACTGTGATAACTCTAAGAACATTTTGGAAAAAGTTTAGATTTTTGATTTTTTTTGGCCATATGTGGTGAAAGAATTTCTGGACGGTAATGGTAAGGTTGTATGCCCAATAATTTGCTACATCTAATAACCACGCCCGACGGGTACGTCGGCGGGGTTATTGCATTTGGTGCAGTATCTGGCTGGGTAAGTATGTATGTATGTATGTATGTGGCTATATTCCGGTCCCGATATCTCTGCAACCGCTGAAGTCAGGATAATCAAACTTGGCACTGAGATCAGTCTAGGGCCCCTGCTCAGTTGTTTAGTTACAGGTCAGCAGATCAAGTAGGAAGGGAGATACGTACGATGATCAAAATTGATACATATTGCATCAGTTGTATAGGGAGGACAGGGTTGTCGCCAGAGAGGCGTGGTCTTACCCTCACTGAGGGCTCATCTAGTTATAATACAATCCAGTGGCTCCAATGCTAGGGTGTTTGAACAAGCAACAACTTCCCTCAGACCATATGAAGCAGCCTCTGGGCAGAGTAGTAGCTGTTTGTTGGTGGACCTGGTCTATTATATAGCTTAAAGCGATGTGCATTGTCTGTGTACTTGCATTCTCTGTTTCCAGCTGCTGCCAAATGCAGAGGGAACAAGATGAGCCCTCAGTAGAGGGCAGACACACGCCCTCTTGCTGGCGAAAACCCTGTCCTTCCTATACAACTGATGCAATATGTATCAATTTTGATCCTTACGTATCTCCCTCCTACTTGATCTGCTGACCTGTAACTCCACAACTGAGGCAGGGTACCTTAGACTGATCTTCAGTGGCCAAGTTTGATTATCCTGACTTCAGCGGTTGCAGAGATATCGGACCGGACATAGCCACATACATACATACATACATACATACTTACCCAGCCACATACCGCACCGAATGCAATAACCCCACCGACGTACCCGTCGGGCGTGGTTAACTAGATGAGCCCTCAGTAGAGGGCAGAACCATGCCCTCTGCTGGCAAAAACCCTGTCCTCCCTATACAACTGATGCAAATATGTATCAATTTTGATCATCGTACGTATCTCCCTCCCTACTTGATCTGCTGACCTGTAACTCCATAACTGAGCAGGGGACCTTAGACTGATCTTCAGTGCCAAGTTTGATTATCCTGACTTCAGTGGTTGCAGAGATATTGGACCGGACATAGCCCACATACATAAATACATACATACATACATACATACATACTTACCCAGCCAGATACCTCACCGAATGCAATAACCCGCCGACCGTACCCGTCGGGCGTGCTTAAATATAAGGGATCTTAAAGCAGCAGTGGATGTGCAGGCCTACCAGCACGGGCCCTGCTGCCAAGCCAACTACTGCTCCAGCTATGGTCCCGATAATTTGCAGTGAGACCTCCCCTAATGCTGCACCCAATCAGGGGTCTAGTTGTGTGATTGGACAACAATTCGTAACAAAAAATCCCTGTGCTGAAAATATAGCATGCAAACCTTAATTGGAAAGATGATCTGACTCGGTTTATCAGCAAATCAAAAGCGCCACTTAATCCCAAGTCAAGTGGACGATTGCACTGCCCCTATAGGCTGGAATCAATACTACAGCAACCTGTTGTAGTGGTAGATAAAGATCTCAGGACCTTTATCTATGTACAAGTACTAATACTGTATATTAAGTGTTAAAATTAAAAGAACTTTGGGCAGAAAAATGCCCCGTGTGAGCGCATTAGGGGTAGTGGTGGCTCAGCAGTTAAGGGCTACTGATCAGGAAGTTGAGGTTTTCCACTGTTGGGCTCATTGAGCAGGACCTGTTGTTCCGGGTGCCATGTCCATGTCCCTGACCCTGACCACTGGACAATTTAGAATCCTCAATTAACCTCAGCATGTTTTTGGACTATGGGAGGAAGTCAATCTCAGAGCATAGAATTTATACACAGATCGGCTCGTTTTGTAGTTTGCACCAAATATCTCAGCGGACCGGAAGTACGATTTCTGTTTTGCACCTGTACATTTCGGATTTGCACCTGTACATTTCTGATTTGCACCTGTAGATTTCGGATTTGCACCTGTAGAAAACAGAGAATGTGTGACTCGTGGGGAGGATTCGAAGTGGTTGTAAGTAGCAATTTGTGTATTTTCGTGGTAAATTATTTCACATACTTATTGCACAAGTTCACATTCAGATTTGCACATATTCAAATTCTCACCTCAACTTCACTTCTTACAATACAGGTGCACAAGTATGTTTTGCACTTAGTGTCCTGTAACAATAGGTGCAAAATATGAGCGTGTCAGTGTTGAAATATGTGACTTGTAGAGAAGGATTTGTACACCTGTAAATATGATTTGTACACCTGTAAATATGATTTGTGCACCGCTGTAAATGTGATTTGTGCACCTGTAATTACGATTTGTGAATGTGTATTTTTGTGTTGTATTTGTGGGAAGAAAAAAAATCGACACATACAAAAAATTATTTTACAAGTACACAACTCATAGAGTGTGGGAAATCAGATTTGCTGATACACATACAATTCAATGTACACAACTACAAATTTGATGTTACAGGTGCTCAAACATTTTGCACCTGAAATACCTCCATAAAGATCCCCAGTCCCAGGCAGGAACATGAAGTAGGGATATTCTAGTTGTAGGGAACAGTGCAAACCACCAAACTCTGTGTAGCCCCAAAGAAAAACAAAACAAAACAAAACAAAAAAAACAAATAAACAAGTTCTTGTATAGTAGCACTCTGGGCATGCTTTTAATTTAAGAGTCTCATTTCCAATTTCATCTCAGTGCTGTTTCCCTTTGAGTTAATCTAGATAAAGACACTGGTCAAATGTCATCTTATTTAACTTTGCAGACTGGGCGCCTGTAAAGCTCAATGGGTTAAGCAGGCGAACCATGTATAGGGGCTGGTATCCTCCGCAGCAGGTTCGATTCCCTCTCACAGCCCTTTGCTGCATGTGTTCTCCCCATTTCCTGTCTCCTCTCTCTCCTATCAAATGGAGCTGAAAAGGCCAAGAAAAAAAAAACAAAAAACTTTGAAGACCATTTGGTGACTGCATGATGTCAGAAAATAAACCCATCACTGGATTATTAGATATATAAGATGAAGAAAGTACAGCAAGCACATACATTTTTAAAACTGAAACCTTGAATAAATTTTATCTCTGAAAATGACTTAACAGAGCATCTGAGGCTTCACAGGTTGCTACTCTTGCATGTTTTCATGTTTAACACGTGCTGTCACCATGGAGAGGCTATAAACTGTGGCTGGCCAGGGGAACAATCTGCCTGGCTGTGTTAATCTGGTTGCATATGCGACACATTATTCTTGTAATACTTGGTATTAGAGCTCCAGACTTATGAGTCAGTACATTACTCACCCCAGAACACATGCACTGTATGAAGTGTTACCTCCGTACAATGGGAAATAACACAAAAAGTAAAAAAGCACCAATTTATTGAACAACAAAAAAATAAAATAAAAATAAAATAGGAATGCACAAACACTGGAAAACCTTGAGTTACTGGCGACTGTACAACCTTGTTTTAATCAAAACACATACCAAAGGTTCCCTAGTGATCACTAAGCAGACTGCTTTTACTATTGACACCAAGGAAATGTAATTCTCTGACAAAATAAGTAAGGGCTTAGAGCATTGCAAAATGGGTTGCTGTATGGGCTATAATTCAATTAGTTTTTACATTACCCAAATCCTAATATTCCCAGGTGAAGTTTAAATACCAGGGGCCTCATTTATAAAGCTTGCGTACGCGCCACTTTCTACACAAAGGTTGTGATTTATAAAAACAAACTTGGCGTGAGAATGTGCGCACCGGTGCACCAACTTTGATTCTTGATGCTTGCGTACAAAACAGGGGTAGAAAGTGGCGTAAATCACAACCTTTGCATAGAAAGTGGCGTACGCTGTGTATGTTGTGATTTCTAGAAACAAACTTGGCGTGAGAATGTGCGTACCAGTGCGCCAACTTTGATGCTTGCTTAAGCACATTTTGGAGACAGAGGGAACGGCAGTGCCGGAGGGTGAAGTGGTGAATTGAAACCAGATTGATCTCAAACCTTTATTGTTATCACATATGAGACTTGTAGAGCCGGATAATCATAAACCCTCATTGTTGTAGATGTTCATATAGTGCACCATTTGGCCTACGACTGTATTTGCAGAACTATGTTCATATATCAACAGGGGCGGATTGAACGTTATTTCATTCGGTCGTTTGACCGAAGGGCCGGTCCACATCTGGGCCGGTGCGCTGGTCTTTATTAAATAATTTTGTTTACTGATCACCCGGTGCCCGTACAGCTCATCAGGTTAATCAGGCGATCCAATTGCAGGGGCTGGTCTCTGACGCAGCGGCCTGGGTTCAATTCCTGCCTGCGGCCCTTTTATGCATGTCTTCTCCCCATTTCCTGTCACTCGTCACTGCAACTATCACAGTAAAAAGGCAAAAAAATAAATAATTTTGTTTATTTATCAATATGCGGCCGAATGGGATGAGCGTCCAACCATTAATCAGCCCTGTACAGGCACGCAGGCACGCAGGCCCACATGCGTCACACCACAACGCAATAATGCCAGCTGTTTTGGATGACATTATAAACATGACCAGTCAGTACATCAGGCTTCCTTACACTGTGGGTGAACACGCCAACATTAAAGGGGACATATTATGCAAACCTCACTTTGTGAAAGTGTTCTTATAGTAGTGTGTGTTGCAGTAGCTCATTATGAGGTTCGAATTTGAAAACTGTCCCTGCCTTGCTACACCACATTTTGTGAAAATGCCTGCTCAAACGTCCAATTTTGATTTGGGTCCGCTTATGACGAAATAAGTGGATTTAACTCCTCCCCCTGACTGCGCCCCCCCCTGCACTGTCCTACCAGCGTGCATTGTCCTGGGTGAGGGAGGGGATTCTGGAGTGGCGGTTCTCTCACAGCGCCACTCTTCTCTCGTTTCCCAGAGCTCGGCTTCTCAGTGCGGGCGCCGGGCAGTCTCGTGCAAAGTGACCAGGCTCACGGCAACGGTAGCAGCTGTCTGGAGAGCGGCGGCGACGCGGCGACGTAGGCAGCTCGGTCTCTCGCCCCTCTTCTTCCCCGGGCCCGCACTCAGCCATCCTGACGTGCGGCTTGAACACGGAAGTTGTGGGGGGCCGGGACGTGAGCCTCTCTCGGCTTCTCGTGGTGCCTCGGCGGCCGGCTGCCGGCTGCCAGAGCATCTCCCCAGCTGCTAGAGCATCTCCCCAGCCGCCGGCAGCCAGCCGCCGGCCACCACCAGCTGAGAGTGGGGAGCCGCCCGGCGCCGCTGCCGCCGCTGCTGTGCACAGAGCAAACACTCAGCGAGGCACTACGAGAAGCCAAGAGAGCAGAACGTGTGCTCACGTCCCAGCCCCCCATGACTTCCGCGTTCAAGCCGCACGTCAGGATGGCTGAGTGTGGGCCCGGGGAAGAAGAGGAGCGAGGGACCGAGCCGCCTACGTCGCCGCCGCTCTCCAGACGGCTGCTACCGGTGCCATGAGCCTGGTCACTTCGCACGAGACTGCCCGACACCCGCACCGCGAAGCCGAGCTCCATGAAACAAGAGGAGTGGTGCTGTGAGGGAACCGCCACTCCAAAACCCCCTGGCTGGCTGCCGGTGGCTGGGGAGATGTTCCGGCAGCTGGGGAGATGCTCCAGTGGCCGGCTGCTGGCGGCCGGCTGCCGGAGTATCTCTCCTGCTAGCGGCTGCTGCCTGTGGCAGCCCACCGTTTCGTCAAGGGGCGGCGGGCCGTCATCCTGACGCACAGCAGTGAAAAGACTGCAGGCCGGCGCTGCGTAAAATGCCATGGATCAGCGGCTTATTTATATACAGATACATTCATGAGTTACTTTGCATTGACCATTCATGGTAAAATGTGGGTGTGTTGTGGGCGGGATGTGAGGTGGATCCACTTCCAGCTGGTGTGTGATTATAAAGGGGAAATTGCGTGCAGCTGTGCTTACGCACAGTTTTATGAATCAGGGGCGAAGGGCATATGCCCATTTCAGATTTTCGGCATACGCAAACTTTTAGTATGGATCCTACGCAATGTTTTATAAATGAGGCCCCAGTTCTTTATCTGAAAGGAGATGTCATGTGGTTCAACAGATTTACAGTTGACATCACAACCCGGGAAAAAACATGCTACCGGCAGGGACGCTGACTGGCCTCCCTCAGTGGTCTCTGCATCAGCCCTACCTGACCTCCTTTTACCTCCCTCTTCCCCTTATTCCTTTATTGTCCTTCTTTCTCCCTCCTTCAGCTCTCCCTCTCTCTCCCCTCGCTGCTCTGCTCTCTCCTGTCTGCGCTGCTCTCCCATTCATTTCAGAACTTTACCACTACTACCAAGTGAGACAATACATGGATGAATAATTGTTTAAAATGTTTCCAAAGCTGTAATGATAAACATTTCATATCAGTTACCATGGTAGGACCAATTCATAGCTTTTTATAGTGACAGTCAAAGCTTCACCGTTAACATCCAATGGTGGTGTTCATTAAAATTCACCACAATCGTTTTTGAGTTGCATTGGATCCATCATAAAATCAATCCAAAAGAAACAAAAAACTTTAAGGAAAATACAACAGTAAAATTAAACAATGGTTTAATCTTTACATACTTAGAAAAATCTGTTTGCTACAAACTCTGAGTTTGGAGGTATTCTTTGACCAGATATGCGTCATTCCATAGCTGTCAATGACAGCAGCAACATCCATGTTTTTTTTTTGTATTGTGTTGTACAACCAAGGTGAGGTAGGCATTAGTCACCTTGAAAGAAGAAAAAAATCTATGATTTTGTGTGCTTCAACACAACACAGCAACACATTTAAAACATTGATTTCTATACTGCAAGGATTATAAATATTGTCCTGTAGTGCCTAGCTGGACCAATCACAAAATATACAAACATTCTTAAACCAGTACTTTCAATACAAATTAGATCTAATCCATCTAAAGTCAGTAATTCAAAAGCCCAGAATTTTTACCTCACTCTCAAACTCTTGGTCACGAACAATCCTTGCAAAGTCCCAGCAAAATTATTTGTAATTTCCAACTTTGGATAGAAATACATGGTCATTGGAATGCTTCCCTGTCCATACTGCATCTTGATCTACAAAAGTAGAAGAACTAGTAAATCAGTCTGTTACAAGACTGAACACTGATTTAAATGCATTTTAACACTCAGTAAAATATAAAATCATCTCTCTATCTATATAAAAAAGTCATTCATACTCAAGAAATATCAACAGCACTACTATATAACCACATGAACTTATTTTGCAAAGGCAAAAATTAAATAACAAAACATACATTGTTGGATTTCTTCATCTGTATAGGACACTTCCTCCTGTGGCTGCGGGAACACAGGCTGCAATCTTATGAGGAATCTGCGGATTTTGCTGTCTGAAATGTTTCAGGTGGTCAGTGCTTTTTTTTTTGTTACAACTATCCTATTGTCCTCAAACAGATCGGCATTTTTCCCTTGGGGGGAAGGGTCAACAAAATTGTACTCCAGTTTCCCACCCTTATGCTGCTGGCTCCTTATATTTTGCCGCCACACTTTGTCACAATCTGGAAAGCTGACTTTGCTACCTTTTGAATGCATTTTCTGCTGTGTCCTAAACTGAGGTTTGGAGACCTTCATCACGATGTCCCTGACCTCATCAAGCCGCCTAATGTCTTGCAAAATGTTCTTCAACAATTTCCTCTACATTGCTGTCCATCTGTAAAATAGACACAATTCCTCAAGCTACACGCTTTCAGTCCAAATAGAATACAAAAGAAAACACTAACTGGAAATACATTACTTCTTAGACTTCATATAGACAATTAACATTCAGTCTTCGTAATGTAATTAAACTTAATACTGCATTTTCACAAACCTGAAAGTCTTCTGGAACTTCTGTTGGATGGCGGACTTCATGACTAAACATTAAAAAGTATGGGGAGAATTTTGTTGTTGTCTGTTTCTTTGTTTGCAGTCCAAACATTACTGTATCCAAATACTCTTCCCACATTTGAGGTTTGGACCGAACAAGTTTACAAAGAGCCCTAAAGAAAAAAGATTGAGCTATTGCAAATCTCTTTAACAGTGTACTTTGTGAATGACAATGGCTGTGCTTTTGTTACTTCTGGATGGTTCTGTTCATGCGCTCTAGCAGACCATTGGTCTGAGGGTTATGGAGAGCATAAACTTTTTTGATTCCCAGTGCAGAGACATTCCTGTTGATCTGTTAGACACATATACAATTTCAGGCAATTATACAGCATGTTAGACGCTTTATTTTAAAGACAGATTATTATAATAGATTACAGTAAAGACATACCAATTAAGTTCAGTGCTTCTTACATTTGCAAACTCACTCTCCTGGTCAGTGAGTATGCGTTTTGGTGCCTCTGATGAGCAAATTTGAAGATCTAGTCTCTGATCTCCTCCACCTGTTTCGTTTTGAGAGGATAGGCTGTGACCACACACACATATTTATTGCCACTGTTTGTGATTGTCAATTTTCCGATGGGATCCATCAGCGCAAAGGGCTGAGAAACCTAAAGAAAAAACAAAGTGAAGAAATTAACTTTTTGAAGAAAAGTACACTAATGGAAAAACACTGGAAGATGATGACAGGAGCAATAATCCATGTGGAAGACACAGACGGAGACCAGGGGATACATTGACACGAACACAGGAAAATGAATAACAGGGAAAAAAAACAACAACAACCATGCCCCCACAGTTGAGAGTAACCTCTCACAGCACACTAAAAAACAGAATCCTTGAAACGAAAACTAATCAAAGAAATAATACCTTTATGGGAGTATAGTGGACCCCCCGTTCAATCATCTGCTGAGCCGATTGGCACACAGCGCATTCTGACACCTGTGTAAAGAATACAGAATACAAGACAGATATAAACTACACAATTTGGATTAAGAAGAAATGTGTTTGAAATTATTTTTTCCAACATTATGTTCTACACAAAGCCAAACCAAATATGGTTGTTAGGCCAAACACTACAAAATACAATTATAAGTTTGCTTGTTCTTGACCATTTATCTATATCCTTGGTCATTCCAGGCAAGAAAAAAAACATTTGCAAATACCATCCCTTTTTTTTTTTTTTGCCTCTTTGAGCTCCTGTTGGGTTGGCATGAAAATCAACAATAATGATGTGGAATTTTTCTGCACCACAAACCACTTTCCATTTTGTTTTTTGTCAGATCTCTTGGTGTAATATGGTGCTCCACCTACAGGATAAATGATAAAAATTAATTATCTTATAACATGCAAAATCTTGAGTTTGTTTAATACACTGTAATACTATTAAGAAGTCTGATGGACTGATGTGACATTCATCAGTGACATTAAATGGCCTGGTAATATTTTAAATCAATACTGATATAAATATTTTCAAGAGGATCCTTTGTACAACAGTTTTGCCTACTTAAAAAATATGGTATGTTCACACAAAATTCCATGGGTTAATATATTTATTAACTTAAAGCATAGCATTTTATTTTTACATTAGTTTGACAAATGAAGAAATTAACAAAGGATGTCATAAGTCCTTACACAAGTTAACAAGCTAGCCAGTTGGCCTTAATGATAGCCTATTTACCTTCAATAAGATATTTTGACCCCTTTCTGTGAAATTCTGACTTTTGTGGTCTTGTCAATCCATCTTTGCATTTGCTGTGAGTTTGGTACAACAAAATCTCTTCATACAATTGACAGTTCATCATTAATTAACTGTTAACTAGCAAAAGTAGCAACTGAAACGCACTTGCCACAGCATTCAACTTATTCACTCAGTCCAGATTGATGCCACACGCACTAGCGTGCAGTGTTTATGTTGCCCTTAGAATTACCCCAAAATGCAAAAAAAAAAACCCACACAATTAAAACATATACATTATAATTTAAATTATATGTATATGTATTACTACTTTTCATAAAAGAATAACTTGATAAGCCTAACCAGATTACCAACATTATATATTTACATATATTTTAAAGTTGTCTGCCTCCCTATGCAAGTACAACATAGACCCCTACATGCACTTCAAATGATGATGTCTGTATTAGAGGTTGGTGTCTTTAACCAAACCATGTGAATTACTACAATTAATTGAAGTGAACTAATTTATTTTGGTTCAAGACTAGAGCCTTTACAGCTGGTGACCCAAAACAACTCATTTCATAACCTGCTTTTATAATAATTTTTTTTTCCCAATTTGCATTTGCGTAATTGACAAATTTCTCTCTATTGCATGATAGTGAAAACCATGGCTCCTGTTTCCACATCCCCACCCTGCTTTCCTTTGTGTGCCGAAATGGCCTGTGTTTGGAATTTCTGGACATAGCAAAAAAGAGTATGGGAGAAGAGAGAATTTCTTGGTACTTGCAGAAGAGGATGCACGTGGATGGATTATTATTGTTGTGCTTAACTGTTCTGATTGCTGCAGTTTTCCCCCTCTTCATTCACACTCACTATGAAGGGAGAGATACTTGACTTCGTATTTAATTATCAGTCTCACTGCTGTGTCATCAGAAGCACACATTGCCCACGCGTGTAAGGCATGGACATTCATTCATAAGAAAAGAAGGAGCTGAGCAGCAGATTACTGGGCATTCTGCCCTGTGGGGGTCCTGTGCTCATGGTGCGAATGGAACAAGTGTGACTTCCAGTTCTCATTGCCCGAAGCATCAAAAATCTCAAGATCCAATTGCAGAGCCAGAAAGCTGAAGCTTTGACTTTGGAGTGGAAATAATCGCATTAGAAGGAGGAGGAGGTCAACAAACTATATTTCTTACATAGATCTCTAGACCTGAGGTGGAAGCATTTTGATGTGATACAGAATCCTTCATATGGGTCACAGCGCTTTGGGTTGATAAGACACAAGAACTGCAGGATAATGCTGGTGATCTCCAGACAGGTGGGGATTACAGGACAGGTTGAATATGTCTGCCAGTTGACGGGAACATGCTTGGGGAAACAGGTCAGGGATGCCATTGGGGCCTACAACCTTTTGCATATTCACTTGAGTTTGTCAGCCCAGCTGTCAGAATCAGTGTCAGGCAGTAGGTGCTTCAGGCAGCATGGGACTCCATTCTCACTGCCAAAACAAGTGTAAAATCTATTTTACTCAGCTGGAAGGCTTTGTCAGTCATTGGCTTGTTTTATGCTTGCAGTCAGTCATGTCTGGGCTGTGAAATCTGTTTTTCTAACAGTGAGAATAGGATTGATATTAGACTCATTATGGATAATGCACACATGACATGAGAATATACAGCAATTAGGAGCTAACTTGTAGTTTTAAGTAAGTTAATTTGTAAACCATTTTTAAATGGTTTATATTGTAGACTGTGAAAATCTACAGGCTTTCTCTCTTCTTGCCCAGCTGGTCTTTCTTGTGGTCTGACCCACTGAGGCCTGTTCTCCACAAAACCTCTGGGAGTGACCTGATGTACGCAGAAAGAGAAAGTGAGAAGGATATCTGATGTGCTGGATGACTGTGTGGCAAGTGTATACATGAAGAAGAGTAAAGGGGTAGTTGGACCCTCACAGCTGTGACTCCATTCTCTTTTTACCCAGTTTATGCCTACCCTCCTTTTGGCTCTGAGAGCGGCTGTCGAGGACAGATTATGCTGGCAGGCAACCAGACCGATGCCAGGCCTCCATTGACAGAGAAGCCTTTGTGCTGAGATTGCAAATCACAAAGTCAAGGCAACATCTGCAGAATAAAGGGTCTGAGCGGAGGAAAAGGCCAGAGTGGAATAGAAGGGCAAGAGACAAGAATGGGAAACACTGTGGAACTCATCAAGGCAAACTCAACAGCTCCAGATATGTCTCTACAATATGGAAAAAAGAAAATGCACAAAGTTTACTGAAAAGTTTGTTTTGGTTAGGATTAAATTTTTGGTGTAAGATATTTTTGTTGGAATATGTTGTATGCCTCTGATAGTGTCAACTTACATTAGGAGAAATTGTATTTAAACTGTAAATATTCTCCACAGATGAAGTGCTTTTCTGCCATGGTGGGATTCAAAGTATTTTACCCATTGACAATGGTGGAAGGCCTGCCATGCAAGGTTCTTGTCATTGCAGGTCTATGGTCTTGCCACAGGATATTCAGCAGAGGCAGAGAGGCTGGGGATCAAACCGCCAACTTTGCAACTATTTTATCAGGGACACAGCCATCCTATACAAAGCAACAATAAACATTAACCGCTCCTTCTGTGCTTCCAGTAAACCTCGATTATATTTGATTTTGAAAAGAAAGTCCTTTCTCTTAATTTTGCTGTTTTTAAGTAAAATGTTGGATTTAGCAGGATGAGGTAATATGTACCACATGTGCTTGTAATATAGTAATATTTAGGTGACAGTGAGAGAAAGAGTTGGATGAACACAGCTGCAGCTGATAAATTTACTAATGAGAACTGTTTTTAGATGCCATGACTATCCTGGTTGATCCATAGCATAGACAAATCAAACATAGTATTCATTTTATTCATAGCGTTTTATAAACAGCAACATGCTGTTACAAAGCATAAATGCACATACTGTTAGAGGTAAGACTTCTGTGTTTAGCAGGGTGTTAAATTCATCAATAAGGTCATTAACAAAATCTGCTTTTAAATGATTTTGTAGGTAGCACTTTATAATAACTATACACTATTAAGCATTAGTTAAGCATTGGTTAAGCATAATTTCAGCATTAGTTAATCCTTAAATCCTCATGAACTCATCATGAATTCACCATTAGTAATGCATTACAAAGCATTAGTAAAGACAGTTTTAAATGTTCAACCAACACATTATTAAGCATTAGTTAAACATTAGTAAAGTGCTTAATTCATCGTTAACTCATCATTTGTAACTAATTAGTTATACGTGCATAATTAATCATGAATTCATGATCTGTGTGACATTTATTATGCATTACTAAGCACTTAATAAATCCGGTTAAAAATGTTTTGTTGCTCATTGATAATCTCAGATATTAATACTTTATAAAGGGTTAGCAACTGTGTTAGTATATGATTTACAAACACATATTCATACTCAATGAATAACTTATTAATGCGGTTACTACTCATTAGTTAAGTATATTCCGTGAGCCCATCTAAAGTGAGGACTATCTATGCTTTATAAAGCATTTATAAAGGACACAGAAGCAAAGATATACAAAGTGTCAGTTTTATTGGTCCCAAACAATACAAGCTCTTTTAAATACACACTTTAAACAAATACAATCTATAAAATTTCAAGTAAACTTGACAAACATCTTCAAATGATCTGTGATCGTATAAAATAGAAAAATAAAATACAAGCTCTTTTAAATACACACTTTGCAATCCTTAACATTTCAAGTAAACTGGTGAACTATCTCTTCAGGGCACACACACACCAGAGGTAAGTGGCTGCCTGATTCTGGGATTCCGCCAGTGCATTTCAATGGTGTGCCCTTGAAGTGCACAAAGTGCTTTACAGTAAAACAAATATACCGTTTTCAAATATTGCAAGATAACACTAGATAATTTCTGCAACCTGTTTGCCTCTACGATCAGCTGCCATCTCCCCAGCGTGATATGGCTCTCTCTCCGACTTCCGCATTTCAGAAAAATTAAAAAAAAACCCGCGCGGTCTCGCTCTCCAGAACCGCGGAGGAGGCTGGGACTTGTAGGATAAATGCCATACAGATCATGAATTCATGATTAATTATGCACGTATAACTAATTAGTTACAAATGATGAGTTAACGATGAATTAAGCACTTTACTAATGTTTAACTAATGCTTAATAATGTGTTGGTTGAACATTTAAAACTGTCTTTACTAATGCTTTGTAATGCATTACTAATGGTGAATTCATGATGAGTTCATGAGGATTTAAGGATTAACTAATGCTTAAATTATGCTGAACCAATGCTTAACTAATGCTTAATAGTGTATAGTTATTACAAAGTGCTACCGATTTTGTACTCACCAATATAGTGTCAGTGTTCTTTTTTGGCCAAATTTAGCTTTGTCATCAAAAGCAACACTGATCAGTATTTTATATAGTGTTGCATGCTGTATGCATAATATGAAGACATAATGTAAAAGGAGTGCCTCACAGTGAAAAATCCACAGCTCTGTGTTTTGGCCTTCTAGTTGCAAATTACAGTAATACTAACCCCTTTTAACCAGCTGTAAGTAGATAGTTTTAACAAATGCAAAAAAAAAAAAAATCCAAAACAAAAACAAACAAACAAACAACAGTACACCGACAATTTATATGCTGTCACCAATCCTGTTTCTACCAGAAAAACTCCATTGGCAGAAAGGCCTGGGGCCTCATTTATAAAACATTGCGTAGGAACCATACTAAAAGTTTGCGTACGCCAAAAATCTGAAATGGGCGTATGCCCTTCGTCCCTGATTTATAAAACTGTGCGTAAGCACAGCTGCACGCAATTTCTTGATAAATCACACACCAGCTGGAAGATTGCACAGGTGGATCCACCTCACATTCTGCCCACAACACACCCACATTTTACCATGAACGGTCAATGCAAAGTAACTCATGAATGTATCTGTATATAAATAAGCTGTTGATCCACGGCATTTTACGCAGCACCGGCCTGCAGTCTTTTCACTGCTGTGCGTCAGGTTGAATGAATCATGTGTTGACCCAGGCCACTCTGCCACTAAATTTGTTATGATCATATCCGATGTACAAATAATTTGTACACTGATTGAATGTACATTTTTTCGGTTCACATAGACAAATTCATTTTCACTCGGAGCCCTTACAGCAGCATGAGTGCAGTCAGTTACGCCGATTACATTTGGGAAACCGGACATTGCTGCAAATTGCCGTTTAATGTTGACCTGTTCACCCACAGTGTAAGGAAACCTGATGTATTGACTGGTCATGTTTATAATGTCATCCAAAACAGCTGGCATTATCGCGCCGAGGGATGGTTGTGATATCCCAGACCTAAAGGACATCATTTAACTGTATATCAGACCCAAACAGGATTTAGACAACAAATGTAACCTCATATATTCTTCATATAAAACACATACCTGTCGGCCAATTCCCGCTGGAAGGAGCCGGTGTCGCCAGAAACCCCCGAGTGGTCAGCTCCTGTGTCTGTACCGGGATGGCGTGGTTTCGGCGGGTGGGTCTGTCTAAGACGGCCCAGTTCAGCATATAGATCCAAGAGTACTGCTCTAGGGAATCTGAATCGGCTTATTAGCCAGTCATCGTCATGGGCAAATCCCCGTGATACCTAAAATCTCTCTCCATTCTTAACGTGATCTTCCAGCAATGCCAGCGCATCCATTGTGCCACATTACGCACAGCTGTCACCCGCTATTTATCCGCTTGATTAGCGAATGGACTGATTGTCACATGCCTTTTACAAATTAGTAATCAATCAGTGCCACTCACTGCTCTATATCATTTGAAGATGGAAGTTTGATATAGGAACATAGTTCTGCAAATACAGTCGTAGGCCGAATGGCGCACTATATGAACATCTACAACAATGAGGGTTTATGATTATCTGGCTCTACAAATCTAATATATGATAACAATAAAGGTTTGAGATCAATCTGGTTTCAATTCACCACTTCACCCTCCAGCACTGCCGTTCCCTCTGTCTCCAAAATGTGCTTAAGCAAGTGTAGTGAATCGTGTTCTGCGTTGTGTTTGAATTTCGTATTAGACAACACGAGGATGGTAGCTTCGAACAGGACATTTATTTTCCTTCCCATGAGGAGTCGCCATAAAAAGAGAAGCAAGCAGAACAAAACACCGAATGTTATAAACAGCTTGACAAAAACACAGACGATATTAACTAAACAAAACGTTCCATTAAGGAAGAAAAAAATGAGAAAAAAACAGAGAGTGACAAAAAACACATACCTTCCCATGAGGAGTCGCCGTAAAAAAAGGAAGCAATACACCGCTTTTCAAAATAAAATACTGACCACACTTCCGGTGATTATTAATCCTCCTTCCTAATGGACATACTAAAAAGCTCATAACCATAACCGTAGTTAACTAGTCTCCCCCCAGGATGTGACCAATATTCAACATATTAAAAAAAACAAACATAAAAACAATAAATACAAATATAAACAAAAATAAATACATATTCATATAGCGCAACAACATCAATCTCATTCTATTACACAAGCATCAAAGTTGGCGGACCGGTGAGCACATTCTCACGCCAAGTTTGTTTTTAGAAATCACAAGGTACACAGCGTATGCCACTTTCTACGCAAAGCTTGTGATTTACGTCACTTTCCAGTCCTGTTTTGTGCGTAAGCAAGCATCAAGCATCAAGGTTGGTGCACCAGTGCGCACATTCTCACGCCAAGTTTGTTTTTATAAATCACAACCTTTGCGTAGAAAGTGGCGTACGCCATTTTCTAGCCCTGTTTTGTGCGTACGCAAGCTTTATAAATGAGGCCCCTGGTCATTCAGTATATTCAGGTAGTCAGCTGACCTCATTCTTTGGGAACATAACATTGCTGAACCTGACCCACCCCAGATCATAATCCTAACCCCTACAGGCTTGTAGGCACTAGCCATGATGAGTGCATCACCTCATTCGCCTCTTTCCTTACCCCGATGCTCCCATCACTTTGGAACAGGGTAAATCTGGACTCATCAGACCACATGACGAATCACATTTGTTCCTTGAAGATGATGGTTCACCGCTATCCAGGTTTTAACAATGCGTTGAATGGTTCTTAACCTGATTTTAGTAGTTTCAGAAATGTCTTTAGTTGTTTTCTTTGCTTGATGTAGGCCAATAATTTGACTCTTCTGAGACAGAGGATATGTTTTCCAACATGGTTGTGTAAAAAATGAGAAGCTCCTCACTGCTGAAACATCTATCTATCTATCTATCTTCCACTTTTATTCATTTGCTAACATATTTGCGCAAGGATTTTCTAATCATCATTTATGGTAGTCTTTCAACACCATTAGTAACACAATATAGCATTAGAATACACAGAAGTGATGGTTGCTGGAAATGGGCCACTGTACCCCGATGTAGATATTCAACACGGTCTCACGGGGATTCGTGAAACTGTTACGTAAATTTTTTGTTTCTTTTTCGTGCGCACCAACACGATTTCGTCATGTTTTTCGTGCCGCTCACCACGAAATGTTTTTCGTGTTGCTCACAACGAAACCCGCTGTGGTAATCACATCTGAAAGTGGTTTATACCGGCGGATTCATGACGATCTAAGCTGTCCATCGGCGTATACTGCTTGTGTGATCGCGTTTGCGGCCGCCGGCCGCCGGACATTCTTTAAATTCCTATGCAAATTGGTAAGTGTACCACCGGGTTATGGTTAGGTTATGGTTAGGTTATGGTTAGGGTTATGGTTAGGGTTATGGTTAGGGACGATGTCATGCAAAATATAGCGTTGGATTCGCCACGGTTTTACACTAAAAATGTAATATACACATTCGTTTGAAATACGTTCTGGGTGGCACGAAAAGTCCGCCGTTTAAAATACATTGGTGTGCATTTCGTGGTGAGCGGCACGAAAAACATGATGAAATCGTGTTGGTGCGCACGAAACCGAAACAAAAATTTACGTAACAGTTTCACGAATCCTCGTGAGATCGGGCTGAGATATTCCAGCTAGAATAGTCATTTACCACATTAACAATGTCTAGACTGTATTTCTGATTAATCTTCACTGAAAAAAAATGCTTTTCTTTCAAAAATGAGGACATTTATAAGTGACCCAAATTTTTTGAACTGTAGTGTATGTATACGTCAAAAAACTGGGCGTTGTGAAAAATTTATTGATAAAAATCAGATTTTACTAAAACTCGGGACAGCATTGACCAGCAGAGAGCAGCATCTTCTGTTGCTGTTCAGCGTGTTGATGGATATTGTGGTTAGCGCATTGTGTCATTAGTTGTTGCCAACATGCTCTGCTGTGCTGCTGCTGCTGTTTATAGATTTTTCTCTGATCACATATTTGAGTCAACTTGTAACACTAAATCTCTGTGTATAAAAAATTCACAAGCACGTTTTTATTTATTATAACTTATGCTTACATGGTCTGTCTCTTCCTCTGCTTCTTCTCCTCTCTCATCATCTCATCTCATGCCCATTATGCCTCAATGGCATGTAGGGTGGCTACGAAGGATCGCCACTTCTGTCTGTCCTGGGCCAGCTTCTGAATGGTACCGCAAGTGTGGTTCATGGTCTTGAGCTCCGCCTCCACAGTTCAGCGCCAGGTGTTTCTTGGCCTTCCTCTCTTGCGCTTCCCTTCAGGTGTCCAGTGGAGGGCTGTGCGGGTGATGTTGTCCTGCTCTCTTCTCAAGACGTGCCCAATCCATCTTCATCGCCTTCGCATGATGATCATCTCTATGCTGTCTTGACTGCAGCGCGCAAGTAGCTGTTGATTGGAGATGGTCTCAGGCCAAAAGATTCGAAATATTCTCCTGAGGTTCTTGGTGTGGAAGACTGACAGCTTGGTAATGTCACTCTCTGTCATCCTCCAGCATTTGGAGCCATACAGTAGGGTGGACAACACACAGCTCTGGTAGATCCTCAGCTTGGTCTTAGTGCTGTACTGGGAGGACCTCCATACGTTGTTGAGCATTCTGAAGGTGTTTCTGGCCTTGTTCAGATGGTTCTTGATGTCACTCCTTGCTCCTCCATCATGCCTTACTGTGCTTCCAAGGTAAGTGAACTCTTCAGTTGTTGGCAGGTCTTCTCCATTCACTTGTATTGGTGCAGGGTTTGAAACGTTCAGCAGCATCACTTCTGTCTTCTTTTGGCTGATCTTCAGGCCAACTTGCTGTGCATAAGTGCTGAGTCGGGTTGTCTTCTCCTGCATGTGCTGGTGGGTATGGGAGACCAAGGCTAGATCATCCGCAAAATCTAGGTCCTCCAGTGTTGAGAAGAGTGTCCATCTGATGCCTCGTGACTGATCTTCTGTTGTGCGTCTCATGACCCAGTCGATGGTCATGTTGAAGAGCATCGCCGACATTGTACAGCCTTGTCTGACTCCAGTCTTTACTTCAAAGCTGGATTGAGTCGATTGCACATGTGGGATGGCCTGGTCCAAAAAGTCCCAGGCCGAATTGGTGTTCCTTTTGGTGTTCCTCTTCTCTCTATTCCTACGAACACACCTTCCTCCCCTCCTTCTTCGATCAACAGTGGTCCATTTTCCACCAGCACCCTGTAGGTCGACAGCACCGATGGCGGTCTTTGTTAACCCGGGCCTCGACCGATCCGGTACGGAAGTCATACATTTGATTCGCATGTTTGATTTGGCCAAAGTTTTACGTCGGATTCCCTTCCTGACACAACCCTCTGTATTTATCCGGGTTTGGGACCGGCACAAGAAGACACTGGGTTGTGTCCCCTTGCGGCTACATTAATGTTGCATCACAGACAATGAGGCTAATATGGCACATTAGTCATAGTTAAAGTGCTAGCCCCAGCCACACAGATTTGCCACAGCTAATTAGAATGGTTGTGTGTAATATACATATTCACTGAGTTGAGTAACCTAGCTGGTCAGTAATGAATCTGCAGTTTACTTCCATTTTCCCATGCATGGCAAAGCTGCAAAGACATGAGATTGCAACACAGAAAAATGATCACAGCTGACAATTCTAGAATATCTCCCGTGACACCACAGCCGTCCAGTGCATATGCACACAGACAAACACACTCCATAGATTATGGACACAGCCCATCCTCCTCAGCTGTTTTTCTTGAGCAAACACTAGCTGGTGTAGCTGGTGCGTGACCGCAATGGCAGGATATTGTGTTACTGTCTGAGTGCCGGTGTGTGAGAATGAGTAAGGGGGTGGCAAGATTGAGCCCCATAAGATTTGCAGGGATAGCGGTATCTAGGGTATCTATGGCAATCGGCTTCCCTGAACCTAAGCCCCTCTTCCTGGGCACACGGCTGCCACACCTGTCCCCACTAACATATGCAGTATTGTTTTCCCTGGCTCACGACAGATACAGGAGAGAATGGGATGGTGTGTGAATTCTGTTTGAGTGTGTTTCAGTCAGACTGTATCACACTGGCCAAAGATGGTGTATGTATTAGTGCTGGGCAACGATGAAAATTTTTAATCTTGATTATTTGCATGATGTTCTGCAATTAATCATGATTAATTGCAATGTTCTACATAAAATTAAATAATGAATTTAAAAGTAGTGTATTCTGCACTTTCATTTTTAAAGTACTGCTATATTGGATCTGTAAAGCACCTTGAGACAATTTGACTGTAATTGGCGCTATATAAATTAATTGAATTGAATTGATATGAACAAAAATGAAATCACATTTTGTTTGCAAACACTTTAAACAAATAAAGTGCTTTTTAACAGCAGTGTGCCCTTTACACATTAGCAGTGTAGCAATCTCAACCTAAATTAATGGAATCAAATCAAATAAAACCAAAGCTATTTGCCACTGCCAGGGCGTTAAAGTTTTATGTGGTTTGTTATAGAAAAGCAAGTTACCCTCAGAACCCAGAGCCATGATCATAAGATTATAACAGGAACCTTCCCAGCAACAGCGAGCTAACATTTATACATCTGTATTCTTATTTTTTTCTGAACAGGTACCAGCTGAAACATTTTTCTTTTATCAGGGAGCAGCAGAAACAGTCTATGTATCGGGGACTATAGCCCCCGTGTATGGGTTTCCCACTAGTCATGCAGGTTGAGACTCGTGTTGTCATTTGTTACGATCCTGAGAACGTTCCTCAGACTGACATCTTCCACAATGCTATTCTGAATGCAGTCTATAGCTAACTGCTTTGCTGTGGCATTTGTTAGCTTGTCTTGTTTTAGTTTATCTCTATTTTTCTCACACGCTGCATCCAATTAGTCTGCCGCAATCTCCCTCCCCTGTTAGTTTGGGTGACACGAGATGATGCCCAACCCAAGTACTGATCAACATTCAGCCATCCTGTGACCCATGGTTTGTCTGTCTGTGTCTGTCTGTGTTCTTTTCCTAAAATGTTGTTTTTATTATCAGTTTATTTAAAAAGGGACCATGTACAATATTAAACATAAATGTGTCCATTTGATGCATTGTACCAGAGTTAGCTTTAAGCTAATTTTCATCTGCAGTTTCAAAGCCTCAAACTACCTACTAGTTGTCTTTGGGTTCCCCGGCTTCCACTCACAGTCCGAAACATGCTGAGGTTAATTGGTGATTCTGGATTGTCTCTAGGTGAAACTATGATTGTGTTTGTTTGTCTCGATATGTAGCCTTGTGATAGACTGGTGACCGGTCCCCTGCAAGTCAGCTGGGATACACTCCAGCCCCTCCATGATTCTAATGAGGATTAAGTGGTGTATAGATAATGGATGGCTGGATGTATTCTGATTTAGTGGATCAAAGAAAATCCATTATAATACATCAGTGATATGGACAAATATGCACAATTTCACCAATGGAGCATGTTGTTAGTACTTTGATGGAAGATGACTTCTAAATTTATAATATTGCCACCTAATGCTGACTCACCCACTCACGTTTTGGATTTGACACTGAACGGCATATCAACCTTGCAATGGAACACCACTTCACAACACTTTGTCCCCAGCTCCTCATGTTCAAATGTTACAGCTGTCTTTGCATGGTAGCTCAATGCCATTGCTGTGTGAATATGAGCATAGCTGGTTACAAGAGAGGCAAACTGTCAGGTGTTTCAGATATAAACACTATGTAAATGCAGTCATATACCATTTACTGTATATTAAATACATGTCTCGTACCCTATTATGGGTAACATACACGTGGCATGTGGAGTGCATGTGGCTGAGCAGTGTGGAGAATAAATAGACAGTGCTGGAAAAAGGGATGAGAAAAGGTATGTCTACTGTTCCCGAGTTGACTCTGTGTTTAAAACAAAAAAAAATAATGGCATCAATATCTAATAATGTTCTGTATGAACGCAACAGATTCAAATGGATGTAATGTTTATGTCTTTCCTATATTACTGTCATTTGAAAAATGACAGCATGCTGTCACACATACACATATATGTATGTAGATCAAAAATGTCTATTTCAACTATTGTCCTAGATTAATTAAAACACTTAAACATTTACAAAGTTACAAAGTACAAAGCTCTGATCTCTTTAATAGTGTAAAATAGAGCTGTAGGGGTATCACTGCTTTGTAGGTCAGGGTTTATATGTTGCCTGGGATGACAGATAATGCATTTCACCACATTGCTTCTCTTGTATGTACACCTAGTCTGCTTTTTATGCTCTGAAAAGAGGGAAAGGAAAGAGAGAATTGTTGTTGGATGATTCTGTCTGTTATTCCAGCTCACTCTGTTGAAACTGTCCCCCCCTCCCAGGTCCAGCTGGAGAGAAACATATATCTACAGTATGTGATTACACTGTCTGTTCTACCTTTAACTTTGTGTGTGCTGACTTCATTTTTGTTGGATATGAGACATTGCTCTCAGGGGTACAAAGGAATACCGGGAGAAAAGATGGATATTATGCTTGAAGGAAATTGTACCTGGTCTCACGCTCCTGCCCTCCAGGGCCATTTTCATTGGGTTGCCAGTCAAAAGGACCCCATGCTTGGCCTGAAAAGCAAACAGCTGTAAGAAAAGAGGTGTAAGAAAGAGTAAAGGAGATATGATGTGTGGAGGCAGACAGATTTTTTTTAAAATAAAGGAGCTTTGTAATTTTTGAAGAGAGGTGTGAGGCATTACAGTTTATTTATGTATTTATATTTATGTAACTTTTTTGTTAGTTCGTACAAGCATGGAGTCAGGGTGTCACAAGGTCCTTTTCTGTCCAGTCATTTTCTACATAAGTCCAGCTCACCCACTTAGTATACTTTATTATCGCCTAAGCCCGCTCCATGCTCACCACATCGCTGCTACACCAGCCTCTATGGATCTGCATATCATTGCCACTGTTCACCTTCTTGTCAGAGATCTCTAATGCAGGTTGGAAATTTGTTCTTACATTTTGACTGTGATTATATCTGGGTGGGCTGATCCTTCCTCAATGTAGGATCACAGCATTGCCACCAAAGTGGGCCAGCCTTGCAAATGTTGTTGATGACATGTCCTAAACATCAAGCGTTGGCTGGAGCTGTTACTCAGGGAAATCCTTTTCATCTTCCTTAGACAATTTTAAAATCTAGTCAGAAGAATTTAGTAAGAACTTCTAGCAGTCTAATCAAACCTCCAAATGGTGTAAGTCATCACAAACCTTTGATTTGCTTTATCTACTACAGTTCTTAGCTTCAAATCCACATTAGAATTAGTTCAAACTTTCCTCAGCACCTATTACATACTATATAGCTTCCGGGTTCAAGTTCAGCTGTCTCCGCCCACCAGAGTGACGTCATAGCCGATGCACCAGTGCACTGCGGCTCCTGCAGCTCCAGCACCCTCTGCTGGTTGTGGCTCTTTTCTTCCAGTCGCAGCCATGTGTCCTCACCTCTGTAGCCACATAATGGCAGGTAATGATATCAGTCTAGTTAAATTATGTTGATTTCGTCTGAATCAGGCTGTGGAGGGAGAGTCTTGGTGGTTGTGTTGAAATATCAGTTATTCTCAAATCATGTTTCAAGGCTGTCATAGGTTATTACAACGAATGCGTTTTAACATCACTGTCTCTTCTGTATTCCATAACTCCCTCGTCTACTTTGAGAATTCACTTGACTGTCTAGCATCACTTTGCATAAAGTAAAGATGCATTTGATACTTTATGTAGGTTAAATACTGCAGTAGTTTTCAGAATGTTACCATACTTGTGAGAGATTTTACTTCACCAGACACGTAAACAAGGATGATGATGGTTTCCATCCACGCATTATTCTGTTTGTTTAAATGTCCCAGTAGCTTATAGAACATACATTGCAAAGAACTAACAACTGAAGAGAACACTTCTGTCACATAGTAGAGGTGAGTAGTAACCAACACTGTGCTCTGTCCATGGGAATCCAAACAAGTGTGATTGGCTCTTGATTTGTTGTTGCTTAGATTGCGTCAGAAGACATCTTTACTCAGTGATGCTCTGTAGTGCTGCTGGGAGCCTCTGGTGTTTCTGAAGCTCAGCAGATGGTACCAGGTCCTATTCACCATCTGCCATTTCTTGGACATTGTTCATCAGTTAACAGCTAAACGACATTAGTTCTAATAAGATTATTTGAGCTTTCAGTTCAGGGTTTTGGTTACGTGGAAGCACAGAATTCATTGGTGCTCACTAAAGTAATTAACTATTTAATTATAGTACTGCTCTTAGAGTTCTGCTACACTTAAGTTATTTTGGAATGTCAAACTTTGGGCATGTGTTGCAGTAGAACAAAATGAAATGCAATACAGCTTAACTGTCCACTACAAATGACAGGAAAGGTTGTCTTTGGCTCACTAAAACATAAAAGTAGCATGCAACTGGCTATTATACAATCAGCCACAACATTAAAACTACAGACAAGTGAAGTAAGTAAATCTGATCATCTTACTGTAATTCAGTGTTTTTGCTGGGAAATCAAAGTACTGGAAGAGCTGTTCTGGAATAAAATCATAAAGACCTTCTCCAGGTTTTCATTTTATCTTTTTGGAAGCCAAGTGCTGTGTGTTTGCTCAGACAAACAAAGAGACAGTAAACATGAAGAGAGAAATGTAATGGGTTAGAGACTGGCACATGGAGTTGATCCTGCAGCCATTACAAAGTTCACATCACATAAACCAAGTCACTACATCAGTCCTGCATAATATTATATTTTAATTGAACTTCCATATTTTATTACACTCTTTAAACACTGGCAAATGTGGCATATACTGGATGTTTCATATTTTGGGACTAATCAATACAAGCATGATTAAAGCTAATGCATTATATGGAAATCTGGCTTTCAGGGCATTACAGTCTTGTTATCTCTTACTCTTCCTATACATTCATGCATATGAATTCAGACAGGGATCAAAGAAACAGAAGACAGGATTATGGTGTCGATGTCCTTGGCAATCTTATCATTAAACTGTCTCCTAATCCTGCTGGGATTGAAAGGAAACACCCATCCTTTTTACACGGATGTTCCTGTTGTCAGATCCATGCTCCTTGTTATGCTAAAAGGAAAGTGAAATGTCTCAGCACAGATGCAGCCCAAAAGGCATAAAATACAGTAACAAATGCTTTCTAAAGAGCTCAGAATTATCTCTGAAAAGCATGATCTTTGAAATTCTAACTAGTCACTGAGGAAATAACATCTTTTAATTCTATGAAAATGTAATTACACTGTTATTCTCAGCAAACAAAACAGATAACAGTCCACATCCATCTCAACAAACTGGGAATCCAGCTCAACTTTGGCCATAATGAATTTCTAACATGCTTTGTTCTCTCAGGGTGGGAGAAAGTTAAGCAATGTGTCTACTTTGTTTTTCTAGTCCAAGAAATGTCTAAAACCACACTTGAAATGTAAACTTTACTTTTCAGGATGCATGAAAACCCCCATCATCATCAGTGGCGGCTGGTGAATTTTTCTCTTGGGGGTGAGCACTTAATTTACCAAACCAAATAGCACAGTCGGCAACACCGGAATACGAGAATTGATGTAAATTATGTTCACAGCCATTTGATGTGCTATTACACCACTACGAGGGTACACCTAAGCACTACTGCTGAGTCAAATAGACAACTAAATGCACGTAAATGTTACCAGCTAGTGAATTTGAACTTATCTCCCCAGTCTTTGATATGATTTGCTCCAGATAAGGTGTAATTGGTACCCACAAACCCTTAAAATCTCCTTTTCTATAATTAAACAAATTAAGAATGTATAAATATGCAAATATATATTTTTTACTTCAAAAGTAAAAAAAGAAACAATTCATTTTTTCAGCTTCAAAGAGTGCCAAGTGCTTCTTCTGTCCAGCAAAATCTTTGGAACAACATATTTATATCTACATACTCAAATAAACAAAAACAAATCCATACCTGTGAAACCAACAAACATTGGACATTTTGTTTAAAAAAAAACCTAACTATAAGGCTTAAAGCAGACAGTGCTTCTGTGAGCTAACTTTTACATTAACAACCTTACATGACGATGACAAAACAGCAAATCTGCATATTTAAGATCAAAGCAATAAAAATTTGTCACTTTGCCTGAAAAAAAAATACTGAAACCATTAGGCATTATACTTGTGTAATGATTTCAGTATTTGTTTTTTTACACTGAAACCATTAGGCATTTTACTAATGTAGCCGCAAGGGGACACAAGCCAGTGTCTTATTGTGCCGGTCCCAAGCCCGGATAAATACAGAAAGTTGTGTCAGGAAGGGCATCCAAAGTAAAACTTTGGCCAAATCAAACATGCGAATCAAATGTATGACTTCCATACCGGATCGATCGAGGTCCGGGTTAACAGTGACCGCCATCGGTGCTGTCGACCTACAGGGTGCTGGTGGAAAATGGACTACTGTTGGTCGAAGAAGGAAGGGGAGGAAGGTGTGTTCGTAGGAAGAGAGAGAAGAGGAACACCAAGAGTCTAGGACTGAGAGTAGGGACTTTGAATGTTGGAACTATGACAGGAAAAGGTAGAGAGCTGGTTGACATGATGCAGAGGAGGAAGGTGGACATACTGTGTGTGCAGGAGACCAGGTGGAAAGGTAGTAAAGCTAGAAGTTTAGGAGCAGGGTTCAAATTGTTCTATCATGGTGTAGATAGGAAGAGAAATGGAGTAGGAGTTATCTTGAAGGAGGAGTTTGTTAGGAATGGCCTGGAGGTAAAAAGAGTGTCAGATCGAGTGATGAGCCTGAAGCTAGAAATCGAAGGTGTGATGTTCAATGTTGTTAGTGGGTATGCTCCTACAACTACAGCAAATGTGATCAGGGAGACAGGTCGGAGAGTACTTGGTGTGTCATCTGGAAGGAAGGGAGATAAGGAGACTTGGTGGTTGAATGAGGAGGTACAGGAGTGGATCCAGAGAAAGAGGTTAGCTAAGAAGAAGTGGGACACTGAGACGACTGAAGAGAGCAGACAGTACAGGGAGATGCAGCGTAAGGTGAAAGTAGAGGTGGCAAAGGCCAAACAAGGGGCTTACGATGACTTGTATGCTAGGTTGGACAGTAAGGAGGGAGAGACTGACCTGTATAGGTTGGCAAGGCAGAGAGACAGAGATGGGAAAGATGTGCAGCAGGTTAGGGTGATAAAGGATAAGGATGGAAGTGTGTTGACAGGTGCCAATAGTGTGATGGGAAGATGGAAAGAGTACTTTGAAGAGTTGATGAATGAGGAAAATGAGAGAGAAGGAAGAGTAGAAGAGGTGACTGTTGTGGACCAGGAAGTAGCAAAGATTAGTAAGGATGAAGTGAGGAGGGCATTGAAGAGGATGAAGAGTGGAAAGGCACTTGGTCCTGATGATATACCTGTGGAGGTATGGAAGTGTCTCGGAGAGGTAGCAGTAGAGTTTTTGACTGGGTTGTTCAACAGGGTCTTAGATAGTGAGGAGATGCCCAAGGAATGGAGGAGAAGTGTGCTGGTGCCCATCTTTAAGAACAAGGGAGATGTGCAGAGTTGTGGCAACTACAGAGGAATAAAGCTGCTGAGCCACACGATGAAGCAATGGGAAAGAGTAGTTGAAGCTAGACTAAGGGCAGAGGTGAACATCTGTGAGCAGCAGTATGGTTTCATGCCAAGAAAGAGTACAACAGATGCAATATTTGCTTTGAGGATGTTAATAGAGAAGTACAGAGAAGGTCAGAAGGAGCTGCATTGTGTCTTTGTAGATCTGGAGAAAGCTTATGACAGGGTGCCCAGAGAGGAACTGTGGTTTTGTATGAGGAAGTCTGGAGTGGCAGAGAAGTATGTTAGAGTGGTGCAGGACATGTATGAGGACTGTAAGACAGTGGTGAGGTGTGCTGTAGGTGTGACAGAGGAGTTCAAGGTGGAGGTGGGACTACATCAGGGATCAGCTCTGAGCCCCTTCTTGTTTGCTATGGTGATGGACAGGATGACAGACGAGGTTAGACAGGAGTCTCCATGGACTATGATGTTTGCAGATGACATTGTGATCTGTAGTGAGAGCAGGGAACAGGTGGAGGAGAAGCTAGAGGCGTGGAGGTTTGCCCTGGAAAGGAGAGGAATGAAGGTTCGCCGCAGTAAGACGGAGTATGTGTGTGAATGAGAGGGACCCAAGTGGAAGAGTGAGGTTACAGGGAGAAGAGAGCAAGAAGGTGGAGGATTTTAAGTACTTAGGGTCAACAGTCCAGAGCAATAGAGAGTGTGGAAAAGAGGTGAAGAAGCGTGTACAGGCAGGCTGGAACGGCTGGAGAAAAGTGTCAGGTGTGATGTGTGATAGAAGAGTTTCAGCTAAAATGAAAGGAAAGGTTTACAAAACTGTGGTGAGACCAGCCATGTTGTTTGGTCTGGAGACAGTGTCCCTGAGGAAAAGACAAGAGGCAGAGCTGGAGGTAGCAGAACTGAAGATGCTGAGGTTCTCTTTGGGAGTGAGCAGGATGGATAGGATCAGGAATGAGTACATCAGAGGGACAGCACATGTTAGAGGCTTTGGAGATAAAGTCAGAGAGGCCAGACTGAGATGGTTCGGACATGTCCGGAGGAGAGAGAGTGAATATATTGGTAGAAGGATGCTGAGTTTCCCACTGCCAGGCAGGAGGCCTAGAGGAAGACCAAAGAGGAGGTTTATGGATGTGGTTAAAGAGGACATGAAGGTAGTTGGTGTGAGAGAAGAGGATGCAGCAGACAGGGTTAGATGGAGGCAATTGATTCGCTGTGGCGATCCCTGAAGGGAAAAGCCGAAAGGAAAAGAAGAAGATTAGGCATTATACTATGTATAACTGTGCATGTGACAAATAAAACCTATCTTATCTTATCTTAGGCTTTGAGCCCAAAGTGCTTCTGTCAACTAACATTAAATATTTACAAGGAAAATAAAGAAAAACAGTAATTCCTCAGATTTCAGAACATATGAAAATCAACAGGCTTTCAGTCTAAAGTGCCACTTGTGTCAACTAACATTTCTATTTACATTATTAAAAAAGTAAATCCTCACATTTTGGAGATTAAAGCCAGCACCTCTATGTAACACTCACTCTGGAATAGTTCATTGTTGGCCATCAAGATTCCAACCTGAACAAGACACCTGCCAATCACAATCAGTCACAATCAGACACAAGCAGTCACAGTCAGTCACTTTCACATTACTGGACCTCCTCACTGTCAGTCAACACCCTGAACCAATCACCAGCAGTCTCTCTCACCTGGAATCCACCCCATTCCTTTGTTTGAAGCATACCAGCTTTATTCAGTCACACACAGCAGGAATTTGAACAGGATCACCTCACTTCTCTGGAAACCATTCACTTTTCACAAGCCTGGACACTTGGAACTCATACCATTAAGGAGGAAGTGAGTTAAACCTTTGCTAAACATGTTAAAAGCCTTTTAGTATCACGCTAATGCTCATACAAATGCTAACAGGCCTTCACCCTTGGAATCCTGCTTTTGGATTTCTGGATGTCCCCCACTTGAACCCATACTGTGCTGAATGTTGGTGAGCATCAACTAATAGAAATATGATGATTGATAATTGATAATGATTGATTGATGAAGCCTGTCTGCCGAACAGGTTAGGCTTCAATGGAAAATTTGATTTGATGGCGAGCTACCCTGGAACGAACTGGAAACAGTTGGCTAGATTCACCCCTTCACCCACCCCACTGTTGGCAGGCCTTACAGCTTCATCCCTTCCCCACTAGTGTGGTAGGACTTTCTTGCTTTAGTTGGACTGATTCACCTTGGTTGGATTTGTTTTGGCTTGTTTATGGACTTGTTTTGAATGAACTATTTTGATTAACACCACTGGCAACAGTGGAACCATGCTCACCTGAATTATTTGAATTGTCAAACTGAATATAGCACTGTCACTTTTGATTGTTGAAAGTGAAGCTATTGATTTATTTACTCTGGTTTTCTGTTATTGTTTTGGTTTACTATTTTGGTCATTGTTTTGACTTGATGTATTTAAGTATTTTTTTGTTGATTAATTTTTTTAAAAATACATTACCGGTAATCTAATTTGAGTTTTGTGTTGATTAATTTTCACACAGCTCCCAGAGCCGAACCTTCCATAGCTTAGCCCTTAGCAACCATTACCAGTGCTACATCTACATCTGTGTTATTTTTTGTATGAAAGTTTTGCTCTTCTGTCTTTGAGACATGCAAATTTCTCAATGACTCTATGGTTAAAATCTGGGGTCTCCCTGACAAGTTTCTTTTCCATAGAAAGCATGGCCAGTGCATTAAGATGATCCTGTGACATCGTGTTAATGAGGAAGGTCTTGATTCTTTTTTGTGTTGAGAAGCACCTCTCAGATTCAGCTGTTGTCCTTGGAGTCGTGATGAGGATCTTCAGGAGAGACACCGTCTCTGAGAAGGTGTCCTGAAGATTGTTGCTCATGAAGAGCCGGTACAGAGCCACAGCAGCATTGCAACTCCTGAACTCTGTGTTGCTGAAGATGAGCGACAGTTCAGCGCAGGCTGACCCGCAGGGCGTGGTCAGCTTGCGCCCCGCTGTCTCCTATCTCTTGTATTGAAGAGGAAAGAACCTCGCATGTCAAAGTTATAACGAGAGTCAGTGGGGAAAGATGAGTGCGCCCCGGACAGATATATCTCCACTATTAGTAATTGTAGACAACGTCGGACATTTCTAATCTGACTTTTTATTACAAATTATACATTTTAGTAACTCTCTACAGGCTCTATTATCCATTTTGCTTGTTAAAAACATAGGATATACATGTAAATGTAATTTTAAAAACGTTTTATTAAAGGAAGGGCTGTGACTCTACATGATGTGAGACAGAGGGGGTGGCGCCCCTGACCAGCCGCCCCTGATCATCATACAAACAAATGATTTATGGGACTGAGCCATTTGGTCCATTTGTTGTTTTGTTGTTGTTGTTTGTAAATAGCCACCTCAGAATGAAGAGTGTGAGGGATAAGTGGATATTCTTGCAGACTACAGCCAGGATCCAGCACACTGTTTGGCTCTGGGAGGTGGATTCTGGGCAGACTAAGAAAAGGCGTGGGGGAGTTACAATCATCGCCAACACTGATGTCATCTCGTGTTCTAAAGAGCTTGCACTGTGGAATTTCTCTGCTTTTTCATTTTTGTCTTTATCTTATGATGCTTAAAGGAACAATATCTGAATTTCAAACATAGTTTAAGAAGAAACTTAGGGCATGTACTTAATCATCTATGTGTTATTCAAAAAGCAATTCAGCTACATACCAATTCCTTAAAAATAGAAGTAAGAACATTACCTGTATACTCAACACTGTCATTGCTGCCTTCAAACAAGTACATCCTCACTGCCTTGTTTATCAGATATGAATAAAGATGCTAGATCATTTTACAAATTATGGTCTGGCATGAAAGCTAGATATGGTACACACTGATTCACCATCACTAACTCCACACCAACTGGAAATAAATCATGAGATGCAGAATTGTCCAATATAAATGTCAATTCATCAAGTGCCATGCCATTCAGCATAGGCCGCCATTTCTCTCCATCTAATCCCATCTTTTGCTTTCTGAATTGTGCTGTTGCCTGTTCCATGTGTTGCCTTGATGTCAGTCTGTCTATCATTATCGGTCTCTAGCTGCCTCGGCCTCTCTTCCCATTAATTTTTCCAGTTGTGACAATATATTTCAGGGTATCTTTCCTTCTGATGTGTCCAAAACATGTTGCTTTCTGTTTTCTAATTTTGTTCAATAGCGTACAATTTGTGTTCAGTAATTTTAAAACATCTTCTTTGCTAATTCTGGCTGTATAAGCTATACGTAGCATGCTACTGTAAAATCACATCTCTTCTGAGGTGATTATGTTTTTTTATTTATGTTCCAAGATTCACATCCATACAGCAGAACTGGTAGAATGTAACAGCTGAGAGTCCTTATATGGATGCTAATTGCTATTTTCTTATTTGTCAGTATATTTTTCAAATGCTGTTCTTGCCATTGCTACTCTACAACAAGCTTCAGCAATTCTTGGTCGAACTCTATGTTGCAGGTTGGGATGATATTTTTCTTTGAAATTACAATTACTTCTGTTTTCTTTTTCTTTTTTTGAAGATAGACCAATTAATATGAATGTATTTCCTTACATAATGGGTAGTTTTGACTTCGCAAAACTTTTCTGGCTTGTATCTAGAGAGATACAGTTGAAGTTGCTTGAGTTAAAACTGTTGTAGTTATTTTTATATATACCAGTATTACAACTACAAAAAGTAGAAAGGCGTGATCCATCCAGGAAACATCTGAAGTTACATTTTAAAGAGGTACATATCAGTAATGGGTAAAAGGTAGCTTTAGCTAGCACTTAAACTAATTTAAATATTTTTTGACTAATTGTATGAAATGATGCAAATCAAATTATGGACTAAACAAAAAACCTACACAAGGCAAAACCTTATTAATATTTTATATTCCTCAAAGTAGCCAATGTTTGGAGTAAAGACATATTTGCATATGTTACAGCCCAAGAACCTTGGTCTTCCCTCTCTTACTCCTCTGTTGCAGGTCTCTGGCTGGGTGGAGCCTACAGCCAACTGATCTGGTATCTGGCCAGTGTCCCTGATAATATAAGCTGGCCTGCCAAGCCAGAGTTCCCTCTTCTCTCTTGAACCCAGCCACCCATGCCCTTCCTTGCTTTACTTTGGCTTGTTTTACATTGACAACATTGCACCACTCATTGACCAGCTCCACCATACACCCTCACACACTGAATCTTAGGCTATAAGGCTGCATCTCATTGCCATGTTGTTGTTACCAGTTGCCACTAGAATTCTACAATTCTTCATTATGATGTAACAGCAAAAAAATCTACTAATGAAATAAAAGTGTTGAATTATTGCAGCTTTTAAGTAATAAAAATACATTAGTACTGTCACGCCCCCTCCCGCTCCGGTGCTCTGGCTCATCAAGTTAACGACGAGCAGCTGTGCTGGAAGCACAGCCGGCACGAATGAGCAATCAACTCTGTATAAAGCCTGGCTCTTCCCTCAACTCTGCGCTGGATCATTGCTTCATGCCTCATGTTCATGCTCCTTGCCACATGCTGCACCCTGTTCCTTGCTTCACATTGGACACACACCGCTCAGCACTACACGCACGTTGCTACCTGGACTCTGCTTCTCACTCTGGATTACCTTGCCTGCCTCCCTGCTCCCTGGACTCTGTCCCTCATCTGGATTATCTGCCTGCTCCTTCAGTCCTCGCCACATCTCCACCACCGGCTCCCTCAACTCAGCCCCCCTCCTAGTCTTCTGATTTCCCCGGCCAGTCGTGAGTCACTTTCCCGGTTAGTTTAGTTTCATGTATAGCATTTACCTTGGCCATCTGGTCTGCCCTTAGTTTAGTTCTGTTTAGTTTTCCTCATCCTGTTATTTTCCCTGCCTCCCTGATTGAGCTGTTTAATGTAGATATATTCTTATTAAATCATTATTAATTCACCTGCCAGTCTGCTGCCTGCTTCATGGGTTCGCTCTCTCTGGTTCATGACAAGTACTGTGTGTGGTGGCATACCATTTCTACTGCATTAGTCATGTGTCGGATACATTTATTCAGATCTAATACTACATACATATATGAAAAAAAAAAAGATTACCATAAACAGTGGGCTGTAGCTGTCAAATTTTAGAGTGCATTACAGATTTGACTCAAACATGTTTCAGGCACAAATCATTGAAACATGAAAAGTCCCACGCTAGAGTAGAAAAGATTGGTTTTCGTAGATTTGTTACGCATGAAACCTCTTAACTTGTGTTATTTTGAGATAGTAATCGTTACACTGCATCGTCAAGGGGATAATTGTCCGCCATGGCATTAGCTACTAATTTCACTCACGAGTCTTTCATTGTATAATAAACACCACTGAGATGTATTAACAAGGTTTAACACAAGCTTATCATAGGATCTTGAAAACTGACACTATTGTGTTATGAAGCTCCTCTAGTTTCCTTGTGAGGACTTTTATGTGAATGTTGTCATATTCTGTGCCTCTGAAAAGCCTCAGATATATCCATAGACTGTAAATAATAGATGGATGTAGCCACTGGGACTGAAAAGAAGCCAGTGGTAAAGTGACTTAGGCTTGCATTCTGTCTGATGTCCAGCATGGGGGAAAACCTCTGCGGTATGATAGTATAGAAGACAAAATGACTCTGCTTCTTTCTTGATCTGCTATCTCAGTAAACATTTTACTGATATGTTTATGGTCTCAACCCCTAGCTTCAAGGTTTTTGGAACACAGCATGATCATTTTGCAAATTATGGTCACATTTAGAGGAAAACAGACAAAGCAGGGTATGCATTAGAGCAGGCTTAATTTGTGTTTGACATTTACTGTATCAGTGTTCTCAGGTTTCCACTTCCGGTTTCACTTATAGCAGAGAGACACACAAACAACATGCTGAAGAAAAATAGACACGAGGAGCTTGGTGCAGCCATTAACTGCATCAGCTTTAAGTGCAGGCTTTTTAAACAAAAAAGTTTTAATTCTTGGAATTTGTTCCACAGGAAGGGAGTTTGCTCATCAAGAGTTCTGTATGTGATGAGAAGGATTTCATTTTTTTTTCTATATATGAGGTGGAAAATGATCTCAAATGCTGGTCCTGTCAGAACTCCGGCTACAGCATTTTCGATCAGTTGAAGGAGAGTTATTAGGGCATCCTGATAATAAGGAGTTTCAACTGCATTACAAACTACAGCTGTCAAACAAACCAGAACCTCTAAAATGTTAAATAAAGATTGTATAATGATCTTAGAATGAAAATATATGAATTATTTTCATATTAAAACAAACAGAAGCAGGACCATGTTGTCTGAACTTGCAGTCATGTCAGTCACTGACTGGTTCTGGAGGGAAAACGATGCTTCCTTCTGAAATGATGTGCAAATCATGCACTTCTTGACCCTCCATTCACACCCCTCCCCTTCACATCAAAACAGAGATAGAAAGCAGTCCTTGAAATATTGTGAAAAAAAAATTTTATAAAAAAAAGATTTCAAACCAGACACGTGAGGTAGCAATCTGAAAATTGGAATTGAAATGATATCAAAATACAAAAAAACTCATCAAAACAGAAAATAATTTAGAACATCTGTGTTTTATGCTTTTAGAGGGATTTTTTTTTTACCCTTTTCAATGCCAAATTTTATTTTCAATGACAAATTATTTTTTCCTTTTTATTTCTTTTTCTTGCGTCCCACAATACCTCCAGAGCCACTGCACCCAATGCCACTAAAAGCCACTTAAAGCCACTGCTTTAAAATGCACATTTGTGAATTACAGGATGGAGCTAATGTTCTCCTATTTTTTTAAAGAGGTGCAACAGTTTCAAGAGTTTTATGCAGTGAGGCTGCAGTCCTATCAACGAGATTATCCACTGGTGTGTGACTAATGTTAAGGGAGCAGCTATCCATTGTGATGACATATGGCATTGAAGTAAATCTAAAGTAAAAAATTTATCACAATAGTGGTTGCCAAAGTTTCCTCAATACAACAAAGTTGAGTGTCTCAAATGCATTAAGAAGACGAGAAATCTCACTTCTCCAATTCCACTCCAGGTTCTGACGAGGTTCACCAGTTCACTGAAAACTATTCAATAAGATGACCTAAGAAGCTAGTTAAAACGTTGTCAACTGTGTACAAAGTCATTATCAATATGGAACAAATTTTGATTTAACACTGCTTTACTTCATATTTCCACGTGTTATTTCACATTTTTCGTTTCCATTTATTTAAATCCACCTACTAACGTGTCATTCCTTTTGATGAACAATTAAAATTAAAATGCTCAAATCTTTTCTGAGCCAAGCTTTTGTGAAAAGCACATGGAAAGGGTTAAGAGCTGCTTAAGAACCATGGATTACGTGGGTTATCCAAAGCGCTTGAGAGGGGCCTGCTTTTAAATTAGGGGTATCCAGGATTGGTATGTGTGGGGGTTATTTTTATATATGTAAGTGTATTTTATTTTTTGCCTTTAAAACCCCGTCTTGGAGGCTGTGTGTGACTGTCACATAATGGGGTTTGCTGTCACAAGGCTGTCTGATGCCATTAATTTGCTTCACCCACAATGTTCTCTGGGGCTACTGCCTATATGCCAGACGCTGAGCTTTTGAGTGCTGCTACATCTCTCTTGCTTGCAGAACCACCATCTTTTTCAAAGAGCTGTGGCACGGCTGGAGAGTCTTTTAAGAAACCAAAGCAATGTGGGGGGTGGACGGTGGGTTTCAACCTGCATGATCTTTCCAAACAGACAGAGAGACAGACCCTGAGTGTGAATAAATACAACACAGCCTGAGGTGCTTTTTAAAGAAACTTAGCCCTTAGACATGTCCTTGGGAGTAAAAGAAAAAAAAAATAGAAATTGCAAAGACAAGCAAAGTGGAGCAAGAAAAAGAAAGGAGGTATTAGGAGCGCCCCCCGTCAGCCACCTGAAGTTTCTGCAGTCTCCCAATGCATTCCAAGGATCATGGGGGGTAGAAGAAAGAGTTGTTTTTTTTTATAAAAGGAGGAGGCCCAGGAGATACAGTTCCCCCTCCCTGTGCTGGCCCTGCTCTTTTCACTGAATACACAAGACGACAGGGACAGCCTCTCCATCTGAAACAACCCCTGGAGGGCTGTGAAGGAGCTCTCCTCTCTTCTTCACAGGTTCTATTGGACATGTAGGCCCAGACGAGATTTGGATGGCAGCTCCACAGGCAGGAAGAAACAAAGCAGAGCTCTGACTAAAACAAGACAGGGAGAAAGAGACCAAGACAGTCAAAGAGCTGAGAGGTTTCAAATAAACAGGATATAAGAGGAAGGGGCTTTTCAGGCTGATGAGATGAGTGTGAGCAGAGGGGCAAATGTCACTCATTACACTGGCCTGACCTTTGTCTGCCCCGCCATGTCACAGGAGCACACAATATAGTATATAAATAAAAAACAGGGGAGTCAAACAGCTTTCACTGCTGCACTGTCAGAAATAGGAGCCATGCTCCAACCCACTCAACTTTGACCTCTCTTGATAGTCCAGAATTGTGGCGATAGTAAATGTAGGTACTGTAGGATGCAGGATTGTTTGACAGCATGCTTGTGAAGGTATAGAGAAACAGATCAGTCCTGAAACAACATGAATAAAACAACAAAAATGGGTCAATAAAAATTTTAAAGTAAATTTACCATAGTTGCATTAGTTTTGGAGTGCATAGGAATTCACTGACATGGTAAATTTAGGCTAAAGTTTTTTTTTTGGAGGTAGTAGAAATGTTAACTCAACATATACCAAGCTTATAAAAGTACTATTAGGAGACTTTATTCATTTTGTGTATGTTGTCATGCCATCCATGTTCCTTTAATTAATCAAAGGCTGAAATAATTTTGCTCCAGTTTTCACATTGCTCTGTGTTTGCTTGGTGTGGAGCAAAAATATTATTCATAAAGTTATAGGACTAATATATATATATCAGACATGTGTTGTTACATTGTTAGTTTGGTATTTGTTAGTTTTGCCTTGTGGTTTCATTGCCCCCCAGTGGGAAAGCATTGCATAATGCAGCTTTAAAATTTTGGAGCAAAGCTCTACTGTTTCGGGGCTATTCTGGAGTGCTGTCAATAGAAATAAAACATGTAAATCTGAATTCAGACTGCATCAAATGATGTAAAAGCCAGTTTAAGTGATTTCCTCACAGAGTGGTTCAAAAACATTAGGAGACAAGGACAAAAAATAAATCCATCCTCTTATCATACTTCATCTACTCATGTACTCCACAAGCCTATATAAGAACACTTATTGTAGTCTGAATGGTTGCAGTCCCCTTGCAGATTTTTACAATCTCCTTCATATGTTGCATGGAAGCCTGCTTCAACACCACATTATGCGCACGCACACACACACATTCTCCATCGTGTACATCAGAGTGGAAATATTCCAGTAGGACCTACAGGGATTAGGAAGTGGAGAAAGCTGAAGTTTCTTCAGTGAAATTCCTGCACATCCCAGTTTCGTCTCCAGCTACTTTCACTCCCCCTTCTCTTCCCTGCACCTGCTTCTCTAGTTATTGTCATTCCTTCCTACCCCGAACCAACTCCCCCACCTCCTCTGTCTACCACTGGGGAAGCATAGCCTAGGCTTTTCAAGCTTCGTATTCAGTAGGTGGAGCATTGGAAAAACAACTTTCTACCATTGCAGCAATGTGAGGCTGGGAACTCATGTCACTGTGGGCTTTTATGTTCTGACTCTGTCAGGGCTTGGATGTGAAAGAGACAGCAGAGGCTTTGCTTACTAGTGTACCTCATGGTCTGGATATATGACCTCACTGCAAGAGTCATCTTTGCTTCTGTGAGACCACCTAGAGGAAGAATATCTGTAACTTAACCTCTGGGAATGAAACGCAAACAACAGACATGCTCAGAATGATGATTAATCCACTTGTGGCTGTGCTGGAGTAGCTGTGAGGTCCATTCTACTCATAGGTATGTTCAAAAGATGTTAAGTAAGCATTAATTTCTCAAACTTTAGACAACAGATAAGATAAGCCTTTAATAATCCCAAATTGTGGAAATTTACACTGTTACAGCATAGGGGGGCATGGCTCAGTGGGTAGAGTGGCCGTCTTGTAACTGGAAGGTTGCCAGTTCGATCCTCGGCCCGTCGAGCTCGTGTCGAGGTGTCCCTAATTGCTCCTGGTGGGTTGTGGTTAGCGCCTTGCATGGCAGATTCTGCCATCAGTGTGTGAATGGGTGAATGTGACGTATCATGTAAAGCGCTTTGGATAAAAGCACTATATGAATATAACCATTTATAGCAGCAAAGAGGATGGTGCAAAAATGTAGGGAATATTAGTAGACTATTAAAATAACCCCAAAAATATACATACATACTGATTGTTCCATTTGTGAATATCCAGATACTGTACAGGAAAACCCATTGAATGTGTAAAATAACAATATTGCACACATTAATGGTATAGCACAGATTCTGCCATAAGTGCAGTGATGCTGCACAGATTCTTGCATATGCAGAAAAACTGTTAATGTACAGTGTTTTCAAATGTGCAAAATATTCATCATGCACATGATTATAGTGTTGATGTTGCACCAGAGTGAAATCTATCAATGGGTAGTTAACTGGGAGTAGAGCTGGTTGCAAAGGCTGACAGCAGTTGGAAGGAAGGACCTGCGGTGTGTCTTTTACGAACTGCAGCTGAAGGAGCTGCCTAGTGCTGTCAGAGTGTCTTGCAGAGGGTGGGACATGTTCTCCAGCAGGTATGATAGCTAAGCTATCGACTTCCGGTCTCCCTCCACCTCCACTGAGTCAAGTGGGCATCCCAGGATAGAGTTGTCTTTTTCAACCAGCTTGTTAAGTCTTCTACTGTCTGCAGCAGAAATGCTGCTACACTAGCATATCACTGCATGGAAAATGACTGATGCCACTACTGAAAATGACCTCAGAAGCACTCTTTGCACTTCAAAACATCTGGGTTCCTCAAGAGATAGAGTTTGCTCTGTCCTTTTTTGTAGAGTGTGTTGTAGAGAGTCCACCCTGTTTGCTCCAGCTTGTTCCTCATGAGCCCAGGCTGTATGGTATTAAAAGCACTTGAGAAATCAAAAAACTAAATTATTGTAATTTCCCCAGCTTTTTCCAGATGAAACAGTGATCTGCTACAGAGATAGAAGACAATGTCATCCACTCTGATATCAAGTTGATAGGTGAACTATAAAGTGGACTTTCAATGAAGTGGGACCCTTCAATTCCATTGAAACTCAATACTTGTCCAGAAGATGGGCAAGGATGTGGTGTGATGTGAGCTACCAGCCTGTAGTTGTTGAAGTCCTTGGGATAAGGGATTTTCGGCACTGGTACCACATATGATGTTTTCCACTGCTGTGGTACTTTCCTCAGCATCAAGGTCATGTTAAACATGTGATTAACTATCCTGCACAGCTAGTCACAGCTGATGTCATCAGGACCTGCAGCCTTTTATTTTTTACCTTGATCCTTCTGAGTTAGCTTTTTACCTGGCCTGTGAAGAGGGACATTTTGGGGCATAGGGTCTGAGTGTTGGCAGCTGAGGGTGGTGGTGCTGGGGATAGGCATGAGTCTGAAGATTCAGCAGGAGTTCAGTTTGGCTGTGAGTTGAGTGCTGTAAGAGGTGAGGTGTATCTACAGATATTTGATCAAATAATTTGAAGAAAAGAATTTTCTATTTTCCAACTAGTAGAGGGGCTCTTTGTTTTGGAGAGATGGTTTTCAGACCTCCCAAGTCCCAATGAGAGACTGTCCTCATTGAAAAAACGACCACATAGGTCGTCTGTACACGCCCATATTACGACCAAGTGTTACGTTTTGAAGTTAAGCGGCCTCTAGCGGTTGAGTAAATATCGACACTCTGGCGTCTCAGCTTAAACGTCACCATGAACAAAGTTTGACCTAACACTAACCCGAACCCTAACCATAACCCTGAACCCGTCTTGCGAAAGTGAGGGAAAAGCCGTTTCGCGAGGGAAAAGCAGCTTCGCGAATTAAATCCCGTAATGCCTTCCTGTCCCTCATAGGGGCACTAACCTAAATACGCTCTCATGGGTCGTATTCAGGGGCACGTTACATACTACCTGTGTGGCCGTATGAGTTTGAGGCCTTGTTGCCCAGTGATGTTGTTCTGCTGCAGTTGCTCCTCCATTTTCATCTTGAAACTTTTCTTCCCCTCCCTTTCCTCCCCCTCATCTCCCTCTGTGCAGCCTTCAGCACCTCTTTGTTTCCTAACTTCAATACGCTCTCTTCATTAAGAAGGACCTTTATGTCTGGAGTAATCAAGTGTTTGTTGTTGGAGAAATCATGCAGTCCGAGGGGACATGATATTTTCCAGAAGTTGGTGTGGTATATAAAACAGTGACTGAGACCTTCAATGTCTTCCCCATGACCACCACAGAGCACCTCCCACACAGTTGTGTCAAGGTCACCTTTAGAGCCTCATCGGGCCATTTCTTCACACTCTGTACAAGAGGTTTGTATACAGGCTGGAGGTGCACCAGGTTGTGGTCAGATTTTTCAAGGGAAAAGAGAGGTGATGAGCTGTATGCCTCTTTGGTGATGGCACAGAACAAGTCCAGTGTTCTATTGTCTCTGGTGTGGCATGTAGCATACTGAGTGAAAGTGGGCAGACAGAAGAGCAGATAGGCATGGCTAAAATTCCAGAAATAAAAAGGACAAACATGTGTTATGTCTACAGTCTACTTGTAGCAGAATGGATAATGTCACAGACAAAGTCAGCCTTTGCAGAGGGGGAATGTACACAGCTATCAGGATAATGTGTGAAAATTTCCTCAGTAGATGAAATGGCCAAATGCTAACAGCTCGATGTCTTTAATGTAGAGATATTCTGTAATAGTGATATGCCTGGGGTTACGCCATGCATCACCAACAATCACAGCTACTCTCTCTTCCTCTTACCACTCTCCTTTGCCCCATCTGCCCGCATCACCTATAAGCTATCAGAGCAATGTTAGTGTACAATGTTTGCCCCATTAGCCATGTTTCCATGAACATCATGATGCTACACTGACAGTAGTTGCTATGGTGCCAAGTCAGCACCACTAACTCATCCATACTGTTAGGAAGAGATCTTGCATTTCGTATGGTTATGGAAAGGAAGACGGGTTTGTATCTTCTCCTCCGAGCACGTCATTCAGCCGTTTCCGTCTTTTCCTTCATAGCTGCCAAGGTACACTGGGTCTCTCGTTGAGTAGCACTACCATGTTAGGAAGCACCAACAAACAACATAGTGAAAAGTAGTAGGATAACCAACGCAAGCTTGACAAATTTGGTGTTTGTGTTGGACATTCTAAATTGACTGCGAGTGTGATTGTGCATGGTTGTCTGTCTGTTTGACCCTATGGTGAACTGGGGACCTGTACAGGGTGTAGTCTGTCTTTCGCCCTGTGTCAGCTGCAACAGACTCCAGCCCCCTCTCATTAACCTGCCAACGCTTCCATGAATCGGGATGAGGTGGCCTATGCCCTCTCGCATGCCTGGGGCTCCATCCTCCAGAGACCATCGGACGGTGGGGGCAGTGGTCGGTCTGACAGATTCTGACAGATCTGTCAGACTGGTCACCTCGTCAAAAGGACACGTCATCACACGTTGGACGACGCTCTGAGGAAGACTGCCGACATAGTCGAAACATGTCAACAAGGTAAAACAATCACCGTTACTAACTTTGTCGGAATAAAAGAATTGCTAATCAAACATAAGTAAACAACAAAATGAACATAATCAATCTTGACTGGTGACCTGTCCAGGGTGTCCCCTGTCTTCACCCTAAGACCACTGGGACAGACTCCAGCCCCAACACGACCCTAATGAGGATTGAGCAGTGTATAGATAAAGGACGGATGAATAGATACGTAATAGATGGATGGATATTTAACTTGAACATGTCATACTGTGTAATTGTCAGGAAATCAAAGAGTGAGTAAAGAGTGTGTCCACAAAATAGAAAGCTACTTGTCTCACTTCTCTCAACATCATTTAAATCTACCTTAAGAATTTCATATTCAAAAGATGCATTCTTTACAGAGTTCAGTTGCCATGGAAATGATCACCATTGACCGTGGGCCATGAAGGTACATATCATGGTGCTCAGCCAATATTCATTCACAAAGGCTGATCATAATGGTCAAATCTTGAAATTACAAACCAATCCAATTAAAACTGAACTCCTTCGCAACATTTTATAATCAGTCGTCCTCCATGCTGCATGATTTCGTTCTTGCATACTGATTTGTTTGCTCTGTTGCAGAACTACTCTTCATGGCCTTGCTACTGTTAAATTCATTTATTTTGCACCAGACCAGTACCTAGAATTAACAAGCTCTTCTAAAAATGGTCCTGGTCGAAGTTAGGAGTTCAAACTTTTTTTTTTTAATCGGAACAAATATGTTCTGACAACAGCTCATCCAATCTCAGGTGATCATGTTTTAACAAACCTGAAACTAAATACGAATCAAAAACAACCCTTAATTTAAGCTAAACCATTTTGGCAGCAACATTGGTTAGGTTTATATACTGAGATCAAAGATAATCTTCAAAAGTTGTCATATTTGACATTTAAAACTTCTACTGAATAAATTTCAGAGAAAACAGTACAAAAGCTTATTGACTATTTTGTAAACCTCGTCTTTGACCAAAAAAAACATAGCAGTTCAGTTATTTGCATTTCACTGTCACAAGGACAGCCATTCACATCTAATATTGTGTGTCACAATCACATGTCCTTGTTACTAGCTCAACAAGCTAGAGCTTAGTTCCTATATGAAACTCAAGTTGTATACATTAAATAAAAAGCTTTTCACTGGGTAATGCCAAGTAAAGAGTGTCACAGTTCAGCTTCTCTTTGCAAATCAATATTGCCAAGCAACATGAGTCAATCAAAACTTTCTCTCTGGTCACACCAGGCTAATTTAAGTCTGGACCTCCTTGAAGACCTCACACCGATAGGCCTCTCTCCCTTTCTTCTGCCCTCTATTCTTCATTATCTAATTCAAGTGTCAATTTTCAGCCGGCGCCTGTGTTGACCCTTTCTTCTGCGATTGTCTCTGCTCGGTGGGGCGGGATGCCTCCCACTTAATCGTTGATCCAATTAATTTGGGAAACCTTTCTCTGCTTCTTTACAAGAATGATGGCCATTGAATTAAAATGTGCAACAAAAGAAGTAAGTTAACACAGAGCTGTGTCAGTGATTGACACCGGTGCCAAAATGCCTGTGTTACCATTATGCCAGATCGAGTTATGGAACCTTAGCAGAGAAAGGTGGCCTTGATGAAAGAGATGAACATGTCTAATTAACTTGTGTCAAATAAAAGTTTCCAGCTCCACACAAGTGATTCAGCCACCCCACAGCTTTTTATGGTTTTGCCTCCTGGTAGGGCTTTTAAAATAGCAGGAGCTTATTAAACTGATGTCATTTTATCTTCTTTTTTTTCTTTTTTTTTTTTTGCAGCACACACCTGGCATCTCTATGCACCATTCTGCATTGGGCACACAAGGGAAACACTGAGCTGAGCTACACCAGGCTTCAAACTGCCACACACTATAGGGGGGTGGAAATAAACTCTGCAAGAGAGGGCATTCCAACAATTGTCAGACTGTAGCTGTGCACTTCTTTGTTAAACTTTGGTTGACTTAACCTTTTTGCCTAATTGGTCATATTCCCAATGGTTCATAAAATGTGCACACTGTGAATGATTGTTGAGAAAAGAAAAATCCATAATAATTAGGATAAGCCCATAATTAGCTGCCTGTAAGGTTACACAGCTGTATACAAAGAATGGTGGAGTGCAGAATCACAGACAGAGCATTCTCTCTGTAATTCCTGGCTTCATTATTTGATAGAGCCGGTTAATTGGGCACCAGAGTTGAATTACTCACAGGGACAGAAACATATATGAGCAGACTAGACTGAATCAATTGAGGGACACATCTTTCAGTTCTTCTGAGGGATTAACAAATTGTGTGTGTTTTAATAAATCATGTGTCTGGACATGAATAAATCATCTGGTGTTCAGCCTCTAGGGAGATGGCTTTTCAGTAAGTCAGAGAGACTAGGATTGAGACGACATGGTGCTGGGTGTATGTGGCTCTAGTGGGAAGGAAGAAATGCATATATTATGAAATGATGGTAAATGTGACTCCGAATGTCCATGATGCAAAATCAGAATTGATGTTATTCTACTGTCCTTTATACGTATTTTCACTACCTCACATTCATGGGAACAATCAAGATTTCTAGCATCACCTACTGATCAAAACATCCCAGTATTTTTAGGTATTTTAAGTATCTAATGTATAAATATTACGTGTTCTTGCATGTGTGAAGAACAGCTAAAGGAATGCACCGGATGATTATGTTACATTAGCTTTTGACGGTCCCATACCATGCTCTAGGTCCCATATTTTAAGATGGAGGGCAAAAATTAAATAACAGCAGCTTTCAAACTATGTCAGTAGGCAGCAACATAAACTATCTGTCAAGCAGTCATTGCACAAGAGTTGGATTCAATTCTACAACCTTGAAATACAATCCTCTTTCTCTTCCTTCAACATTACATTCTTTCTGTTCATATATTTCCTCATCCTCTTCTACTCTTTGTTTTCTTTCTCCCTCTGTATTCATTGCCTCGATTGTTCTCTGTGACAAATCTGTCCCCCTGCCAAAATGCAGTAAAATTTATTTCAGGTAGTAAAGAATTACATGTATGGGCCTTTGTTAAGCAGCCTGAGATGTCAGATACAGATCAAGCTGATCCACCTTAGTAAACATCTGTGCTACATAGAGAACAGGGGTGTTCACAGCCACTGAGAAGCACCTACTGTTAAAAACACACAAAGGATACAAACATTTAACCAAAAAAAGGTTCTCGGCAGCACTGGGAAACAAGGGGTGGAACTCCCATTTTGTTGCATATTACAAAGCTTTATATCTCTGTCCATGAAACCTCTAGTATTTGTCATTATTTGGTTACGAGGAGAGGAAAGCTTCGGGCGAGTGTGCTGTTGCTCCAGGGCAATGCTTCTGTCCTCACGGCACAGGTGGCAGAAACAACCAAAGTCTGGCTTTGAACTTTTGCTCTGTGCAACCTAAGTTGAAATCCCACTCGCGTGGTCACCATTTTTAAGATGATGATGAAGCTGTCCACATTGTTGAGGCTTTGTGCCGTCTGCAAGGGATAGCGAAACTTGAACATCAGTGGACCAAGAGCACTCAAGTGAAAAGAGACCGTTTTATAAAATAATAAAATAATGCAAGAACAATTTTTTTGCCTGCAATATTTTCTGGTGAAACCAAAAACCTTTTTAAAGACCCTTATATGTAGTGCAAATCCTCATATTGCACATTACTTTACGCATTCATTACTTCATTGTTTTATTTGCATCACGTGTTGAATCTGTTTGTAACCATGTGGTTTAAATGATAAACCACATGGTTTGTGATTGGTTGGTCCCCTACATTGGTCCCTTGTGAAGTACTTCCATAAATACTGGGTGAAATATCATTGTGTTTTGTACAAAGATTCATGGTTCTAGGACAACTCACAGTGATTTTAGATATTTCTTCAGGGTCCAAGAAGTAGAATCACTCTGGAAACCCAGTGGCCAAATGATGACATTACCAATGTCTCTGTGGTAGACCTTTGCTGCCACCCATGTACGAATATTTTGGATGGGGTGGTGGCAACTGGTTTTTCCAAGAAATGGCTTTTCATCTATGTATTTGCCTTGCTGTATTTTCTTCTTCTTTTTTATCCAGAGTCGTAAAACTCATTTCATGTGTACCAGCATCTGTTCAAGGGTCTTTGCTCTTGCATTGGTGGGAAAATACTGTTTCACATGAAACTGTGGGTGACTCACAGCAACAACCTGTAAACATTCAGTTTTGTTTCTATAGATCTGCATTCTGAGAAGCATGCAAAAATTATGCTGTCAAAGCACTAAGATGGACATGATTAGAGAAAAACAAAAATGTGTCAATTTGAATGTAAGTTTAGCAGTGTAAAAGTAGCAATTTAGTAAGCCTACAATCTGTTGTAGACATCAATAAGTAAATGGATGTGACTTTCAACTGGTTTGCTCCAGCTGAGATGGAGGGGAAAGCAACAACATTTTTCAAAGACTGCCGCTGGGTGTCTATAAGCACTTCTGATTCTGTCAACAACGATGAATGAAGCCACTGACACCCACATTCATGAAAACCCTTTTGTATGTCACCCCCAGGAGTCTCCAGCTAATTTGAATTTGGGTGTTAAAGGGCATTCTTCATTCCAAGTTCATTTACTAGTCGTCATTTTGACTATAAGTGGCATATTTGGCAACTTCTACACACATTAAATATGCCGTTGCTCCCACCTTTCAGTGAGAGCAAGAAGCATGTGGTTTTCACCCAGCGAATCAGCGAAGATCACTCTACATTGCAGCACGCTACATCGTGGCATTTGACCAATCAGCAGAGGCCTGAAATGTATCAAACTTTCTCTTTTCTCCAAAGTTGGAAAAAGATGGACTTGTGTCTTGGCCCTCTTCCATATTTGTGGTTGAAATGTCAACACGAACCCCGGTTAGTTGAAGAAATTCCCACATTTTACAGTTGAGTAGTTGTGCTAAGTGATGACGTATACATTTCTTGGAATGTTTTTTTTTTTTTTTTTTTTTTTACCAATAACAGGCAAGGAACCATATATGGTAACTTCACTGACCTTGAATTTCAACATAAAAATAAAGAAAATTGAAAAATGTCACAAAAGTTTTTTTAAAAAGTCTCCTCAAATCACACTCTAGTCTGGAAATTTTGAATTTCAAAGTATTTCAATGAGTGCCCTGTAAAGGGTTAACTGATTGGTAGTAGTCTATGCTATGAGAAAGGCAAAGCAGTTGGAAAGACTAATTACCTCCGCCAAGGAGGTTATGTGACACCCGGCATTTGTGTGTCTGTCTGTCTGTCTGTTAGCAAGATAACTCAAAAACACCTGGGCAGATTCACATAAAAAATTTGAGGGGGTGTAGACTATGGTAAGAGGAAGAGCTGATTTAATTTTGGTGGCAATCCGGAAAGGATCCTGGATTCTGGATCACTTTGAATTTTTTAGTATTTTTAGTATGTGGTCCAAAATATGACAAAAACATCATAGGTTAGTATGTCGTCCAACAAATTGGAGCAAGGTGTCCAGATAGCTCAACTGGTTAAGAATGTGATTGTGCGGTTCACAATGGATCCATTATTCATTCACTCACACATTCTCACTCTGGTGGTGGTAAACTACATTGTAGCCACAGCTGCCCTGGGGCAGACTGACGGAAGTGTGGTTGCCAGTCCGCGCCTACGGCCCCTCCGACCACCACCAACATTCATACACCAGAGTGAGAGCAGCACTGGAGGCAAGGTGGGTAAAGCACATGACTAGGACAGAGCGGGAATCGAACCACCGACCCTTCAATAATTGGACGACCTGCTCTACCTGTTCCACAGCTGCACTTAGTGGCTTTTTAGCTAAAGCATAAAACTGGCAGTAAAATTAACCTTCCTTTTTGCATTATTTATTTCCTACTTTGTACAAAAAATAACACTACAACAATTTAGTAGTTTTATTCTCAAATTTTAGTTCACACTTGTCCTTACTGGTACTAAAACATTACCTATGACAATTCAAAGTAGCTATACAATGCATAAATTATGTAAAGCAAGTGTGGGCCTCTTCTGCCCCAAACAACGTCAGTCTGCACAACATCTGGGTGGGAATAATTTGCTGGTTTAGTGAAAGTAGGAATGAGTCTCACTGGCTTCTTTAATGGTTTTACTTATTCATTCTATTCTTTACATAGTGGAGCAAAGCATGTGTGTTGTGACTGCGGAGCCTATCCTAGCTGACTAAGCGTAGCCCATCTGGCTTTACAGTGCCATTTCATAAATTCTGCATTGTGTGTGAAGAATGAAATGAAGACAAATCTGTTGCCTACTGGAAGTGGGTTTATTTCCACGGAAGCACTGTCCAAAAACAGAAACATCAGCACAGCAACTTTTCATGACCTGGTTACTTCCTGCACACCCTCTCCTCAGTGGGGCCTTGATCCGACTAATAATCAATAAAAGATCAATTAAAAAATGCATCATTTTCTGATGATATTGTTACAATTTCATTAAAGCTCGTGTCCGGAGTTTGAATCGCAGCGTCTCCCAAAACACTGTTGGTCCCACCCTCCCTCTGATTTCGCCCCTTTATTTGTGCACGCGCGCAGTACCTGACAGGAGTGCCCGGAGTGCTGCAGCATCTTGCCTGTTTTGCTGTTTTCCACTCCTCTACATTTAGTACATTTAGTAAATAATAAAGGAATTACGTTAGAATTCTGTATTGAGTCTAACTTGTCCTAATACCAAAATAACATGAATCTGCTAGGACGAACGAGTAAAGTTTGAATATGTGATTACACTCGTGTATCCCTCTCGATGACGTTGTTTATCAAACTTAGTGCATTTACGCGTGTATATGTGTTACATTGTTTATTTATTTCTATCTAGAGTTCAGAATTGCATGACTCCTCTGACGAAGAGTATGTCCCAGACGCCCCAACATCTTCCTCCAGAGGTCGGGCATCTAAACGAAGCCGTCAGGCGGGCTATGGAGGCCGTGGTCGGGGAGCGACACGAGCACCCCGAGCCAAAAAACGTCCTGCAGTCTCTTGGCCTGACAAGCCGTGGGATTTGTAACTTTTCTGGAAGTTGCTGATCCCTGATGCTCTCTCATCTCCTCCACAAGCAAAACAAATGTGCTCGCGGTTGCGTAGTGCGTAGCTCGCGCACCTCTGCATGGGCTTGCTTGCTGTGCGCGTAACCGTTGATTGACAGCATGACAAAGCTGAAGCTCGAACTTGATTGGTCGGCAGCGACCGGCGCTTTTTGGAATAACATGGGGGTCTATGAGAGGAAGGCGGAGCTCATGAATAAATTTTCATATCGCATCATACTAACATTATATTATAGTATTGAACTAGACTAACACATTTAAGCTTTGTTAAACAATGATACATAAATTGAAAACAAACGGAAACTCCGGACACGAGCTTTAAGGAAAACTATAAATCAGGGACATTGATATTGGGTGAAAAATGTAATATTGGTTAATATCGTTATTTTTTTTGTTATATTTTTTGCCTATCATGAGAACCTGAAATAATGCTTGAATTTCACCGGCATTTACCAGCACTGAAAACATCACATCATCAAACTGTGTCCTGAAGCGCAAGTGCATGGCTTAAAGTATTCCAGCACCGTACCAGATTTCTGGTGTGCAGCGCTGGCTTTTGGCTCGGAAAAACGAAAGATAGGACTACATTGCCTATCGAATTCATCTACAAATGGAATGAGAGCATCGCAGCTTTCTCTCTCAACCAAACTAATATCACTAACCTATGGCAAGTAGAGTGGGTCCAGGTCTTAGAAAGATGACATCCAGATGCAAGTTAGTCCATGTTGGAGTTTCACGCAGTTTCACGGAGTACGCTGATATCCCGAGAATGGAGAACAGATTTTTGAAGCTACAGGACAACGTCCTCACGGATAAAGGACTTAACAAGAAAAGCACTCAAAGACCGTGGTATTTTGCTAAGATTGCTCAGTTGTTGTATGATTTCCGACAGATAAGTCTGCAGTGGTAGATGTGTAGCAGGATCGTAATCGTGATCATCAGCAGGCAGCTGACATAGTGTTCACTTGTTGTCATAGTTACAGTGACACCATGGTACTATCTTGCAATGATACAAAAATGTTTAACAAATCCATGGATCCAGACTATAAGCTGCATCACTGCCAAAATGTAATCACTTGGTCCTTGTATCATTTCTGACCTTCTTTGAAAATTTCATCCAAATCCGTTATTCCACTTTTTTGAGTAATGTTGTGCACAGACAAATACACGGAAGGACAAATGTACGCTGATTGTCACATAACTCTGCCATGTTCCTTGGTGGAGTAAGTAAAAATAAATGGCGCTGGGTGTGGTTAGAAGAGTTAAACAAAGACGGCAAGCTCTTCGATTGCTGGTGCAAAAAAGCGAATGGCCTAGTGCTTGCTTCTGTACCATATGCTCAAAAAAAACCTCATGTACGCAACTAGCGGCAAAAAAAGTGCTGTCACGTCACAATTTTTAGATTTTATGACAAAGAAATTCTGTAATTTTAACAAGTGATCATTACCACAAAAATTTCTTATGACTGAAGTTAGAGAAACATTTTAAAGTAACAAATATGTACAACAAAAATGGTGAAATGGCTGTTCAAAAATTGGGTCATAATTTTGGAATCCATGGCTGTATTCATGTACCTACCTTTTTTTCTTGATGGATTTGACAAACAGGGCCGTTTTTGAATGAAAAGCTCCTATGTACTTTCGGAAAGTGACAGCTAACTCTGCTAGAGCCCAGTTTTCACAAAGGGCTGCAGACGCCATCTTGAAGAATAAACTAGAATAAGCGAGGGAAGGATTGCAGATGCTGTTAGTACTTGCTTGAAGTGGGAGAGGAACTAGGGTTCATATATACATATATAATACATGCACGATACAGTGCGTACATCCACGTTTACAATACAGTGGACATCTGCGCTGTATCATGCATATTTATGATACAGCACTGATGTCTATCCGTGTTCAATGCTCCGCCTGGACAGTTATTTCTGTTGCGTAGCATGCTCACCTCCGCTTTTGATGCCGTAAATTGCTCTTAGATGATTCACTAATTCAAGAGTTGCAGCCCTAGCAAATACGCCATATGTGAATATTAATAATATTCACCCCATTTGAGTGAACATCTACCCTACAATTTATATATTGATGGTGAAACATTTTAACATCTACACTTTTGACCAGAGTGGAAATACATGCAGTGAATTATGCTAACTTGACTGAGTGCTTCACTTGCCCTCTACACAAGCACCCATATATATTGTGTATTTCCACATATCATCATGCAGCAGAGTTGAAGAAAGGATTGCAAGTATTTTAGTCTAAGACCTGTAGTAGTAAAATCAAGAAGAAAACACAAGATTTACCTAATAATGGGTGCAGTCTCTCTCCCAGCCATGTGTCCCTGTGGCTTTCCTCTAAGTGGCTGCAGGTGAATGTGCACAATTACTCCCTTCTTTGCCATTTTAGGGTGAGTGGGCGGATAAACACGTAGTGTATGGAGCGACTAATTGTCCCATTATACGAAATGGAAAGTGCAGGAGGGGTAATCAAGCAGCTTTGTTGCAAACAACATGCCATGGAAATGTCTCTGTTCAGGCTGTTGTTTTTTGCATTTTATTGACAGGATCTACCACCACTGTGACAGTTCACTTGTGTTCTCTGGGAGGAATAGAAAATAAGAGATGACACTTTTGCTGATAGAGAACGTGTACATGAATGCAGCACATTATTTCACTTTGCAGGTCAAATCAGTATAAATCGGCATGCATATTTACTGCCATGCAAATTACTCTGCTTGCTGAGTAAAATCTTTTTTTTGTTTCAGTTTATACTACAAGCTACCATGACACGAAATGTCATTGATACATTTTATAGACTAGTTTCTGAAGCATGAACCACATGTTCAGTGATTTTTAAGATCATAATTTCTGTGATGTGTTTTATCAGCCAGCACCTACCCTGCCAATTACTGACAAGCGTGCTAAAGGCCAGACACTAAAAGGTTAACTTAGGCATGAGGCAAAGGGGCATCAAAATTTAAGCTTAGTATTATTTGTAGTCGTTACATTTATTAAGTTAAAGTATGAGGCAGGTGCTATACTACCTTCAGAGAGAAAACAATTGCGTATGGGGAGTCATTCTACTACTAGAAATATCTCTATTGGGTGGACAGTCATGCAATTTGTTGTATATATTCATGGTTCTCACAGGATTAATCTTGCAGTACTTTATCCTGTGACTTTTCCCCCAGCATCACCACAGGCTGGCATTTTTATTTCAAAGTGGATTGGATTGCCATGAAAAATAATTCAGAAATTCATGTTCCCTTACAGGATGAAACATTCAGTTTCTTCTCTATGTACATTCAGCAAGTTAACATCATCTGTGACACATGCTCCCTGCTAATGGACAAGTGCAGATTCCCCAATGATAACTACAGAAGTAACTAAACTAAAACTGTGAACATGGTAAATTACAAGCCAAATATCATCATATTCAGACTGTATGTTAGCATGTAGATGTTGGCCCTTAGCTGAAAATATTAAAGCACCTTACAAACTGAAGAATGTATAGCAACGGAGTTGTGGCAGAGTGAAAATGATGAAGCGTGTTGTGTGACGTGTTGTGTGTTAATGCTGGAGGGGAAAAAAATGCATAGTATAGTATCAATATGTAATAATGGACTGCAAGAATTGTGAGTGTAAAAGCTTACTGATATTTCTAGAATTTCTGAATGTTTAGATCATGATAAGTTGGCATCTGCAAGTTGATAGTTACCAGTTTGGCTTGGTTTTCTGTTATGTTAAATTTTCACTTGTAAAGCACGTTCAAATCTTATCACTTTTGCACATCCATTTTTAGCTTTTCTGTATTGTTCAAAACAGTATCACTAGTGATATATAAAATATAAAAGAAGACTTAAATATTCCAAAAATATAGAAATATGGTAGGCTGTGTTTTGCTTTTTGACAGACAGTTAAACATTCATATTTAGTGTCATGACACATATACCAGTGAGTCAAGCTGCACAGCTACTCACAAAGTATATAACACTGATTATCTAATGATTGCTCATGTTAAGGTCTTGGATATGCTACGCTAGGTGGTAAAACAAGTGGTTCTCATTGTTAGCATACTGGATGTGATCGATCTAAAGTCATGTGTCAGGAAGCCGTCCGGCTCCTGACTGGTTTTTGTTCCTGCCTCTGTCAGGATGCTGTTCCAGCTCCTGCCTGGTTTTTGTCCCTGTCTCCCTCTCTCTCTCCCAGCTAATTACCTGCTGGAGGACAGATAATTGCAGCACGAGACTCAGCTGTGGAGTAATCAGCCAACGCTATTCACCTGCCTTCCCCTTTCAGTTTAAAAATCCTCTGCTCCCCTCATTGTGTGTGGGAGCATCATAGTGCAGACTGTCCCATATATGGTTTTCCCCTCACTCCTTCTGATTCTCCCCAACGCTGGACTTTTGAAGATTTCCCCTTCTGGATCCTACTGCTTTTGGACATTATTGGGTTTTTTTTCTTTTGTGGACTCAACCCCTTTTAGGACTCTGTGTTTTTAGACTTGCCGCAGCTGGTTCCTTCCTGTAGGAGAGGATTATCACTATTGTGAGTACGTGTCCCTTGTGTTGTTTTCTGCTACTGAATTCTGGATTTTGGTTTAATAAACCCTATTTTCACTACTTACACCTGTTGCCTGCCTGTTGGTATCTGCGCCTGGGTTCTACCACCGCCGCTTGTGACATCATGAGCAGCCTGTTTTTGACAACAGCCAAAAATTCAATGGAGTCTGCACGTCTCCAAAAGTCTTTAAGTGTGCTTAAAGTCACCAGCGTACATACCTACTGACAGTGGTATGAACATGAACAAACTATGATAAACCATTTGACAGTGTTTGGGAATGTGCTGAAACAAGTCTGATCAACTCACTATTTAGAGGACTTAAAGAATATGGTTAAAATGTCTTGGGCCCTACAACTACAGAGTACCTTGAGAGGATAGAGAGTCCATGGCTGGGTCAGAGGTGTTTTAGTGGCACACAAAGGACCAACAGTTTAATATTCGGAGATTGTCATATTTTTGCTCATCAGTGTAAAGTAAGTCTATCGCTTTATATTCAACTATTAAAATGAAGTAGTGTTTTTTTTTTTTTTTTTTTTTCACAATGTGACCATACAATTTGACTGCTGATGTGGTCTTTGCCCAAAACATTTGATTATCACCAAACATCAGTTTCAGAGATAAGTGCTTTTATGGCACAACATCAAAATTAGTTGAGAAAATAAAATTTAGACCTGCATGAACTCTAAAGTCTCATGTGAAAGTTAAATGCATGTTGGAATGACATAGTATACAGAGTTTGCCTGGATGTGTTGTGGCAGTATAGTGTACAATAACTGTGCTAATTTAACTTGAGCAACATGTATCAGCTGCATGCATTACATTCCAGCACCATGGTTTGCATTTCTGTTTGCAAGTGCCATGACAATGAGGACTGGATGCTTTACCTGAGTCTGCGTAGAGGTTTCTTTATGTCCAGGTCATTGAGCTGAAAGAGCATGAACGCAAAACATCCTGGAACTTGGCTCATTGTCCCACACCTATTAAGTGGGGAGTTTTAGTCCCACTCCTTCATTTAAGAAAAATCACAATGGTGTATTGTCAGTGACATGAGCAGGTACAGGGCAAATTCACCAAATCTAAATGTGTCCCTTACGAGAGTGCCTGTATTATTTCTCATGATGCTGTACTTATATCCAATCTTTCCTAGCATTGGGTTTCCTGCAGTGACACTGTGTGAGATAGTTAAGAGGTTGGTCAAGCCCTGGCACACAGGGCCCTCTCACTGAGTGTAGCACCTCATTTACTTAATGCACACCCTTGGAAAGTGTGATTACATTAACTTACTGTATTGCAGGCATTGTGCTGTAGGTGTACCTCTACAACAAGGCAGAAAATAGAGACAATCAGATCCTGAGTGCAATTTGGAAATTATGGACTTCAATGAAGGCCCTCGGAGGTGGGCTGTGTGGGTGCAGCTTAAAAGAAGGGTGCAATAGAAAAAAATAAGCCATGCTACTGACTGTCCTTAGCTTTTGCTTTCTCAAATACACAGTAATAGTTTGAAGAATGATTTTCTAGGACATTGCCAGGACATTTTGAATGATGTAAAACTGATATAAAATGCGAATTTTTATAATTGCGCACACACACACACATATATATATATATATATATATATATATATACACTGACAGTCATTAAAAACTTTGAGACCATATTTTTCAACATAATTTTTATTTTGAAGCCCGAAACTGGATTTTCTTCGTATGAATCATTTGTTTAGCATATTGGCATACAGAAACAAAAATCTAAAGTTTCAAGAATGATTTTAAAATGAAGAATTTCACAAAAGAAAACAGCACCTGCCAAACACAAAGTCACAACAGTCAATACCGAGTATGGCCTCCATTTGTTTGGCTACATCACTGTAGCTCAAACCGCCCTCCACCATACCCAGTGCCCGGAGACGTTGTTCATGTGATAGACGGGGCATGATGCTATTCACTGAACTAACAATGGTGGCCTTTTATATAGGCTTTCAAAACCCATTCTCAAATTGTGCAGATACTTACTGATTATTGCTTGGTGTGTATTTGGTTCACTTTTGCAAAGTGACCAACTCATGTGTAATGAATCATGACAAAATGATTCAAAATGACAAAATGATCGCTGTGGCGATCCCTTCAGGGATCGCCACAGCGAATCAATTGCCTCCATCTAACCCTGTCTGCTGCATCTTCTTTTGTCACACCAACTACCTTCATGTTCTCTTTAACCACATCCATAAACCTCCTCTTTGGTCTTCCTCTAGGCCTCCTGCCTGGCAGTGGCAAACTCAGCATCCTTCTACCAATATATTCACTCTCTCTCCTCTGGACATGTCCAAACCATCTCAGTCTGGCCTCTCTGACTTTATCTCCAAAGCCTCTAACATGTGCTGTCCCTCTGATGTACTCATTCCTGATCCTATCCATCCTGGTCACTCCCAAAGACAACCTCAGCATCTTCAGTTCTGCTACCTCCAGCTCTGCCTCTTGTCTTTTCCTCAGGGACACTGTCTCCAGACCAAACAACATGGCTGGTCTCACCACAGTTTTGTAAACCTTTCCTTTCATTTTAGCTGAAACTCTTCTATCACACATCACACCTGACACTTTTCTCCAGCCGTTCCAGCCTGCCTGTATACGCTTCTTCACCTCTTTTCCAGACTCTCCATTGCTCTGGACTGTCGATCCTAAGTACTTAAAATCCTCCAATTCTTGCTCTCTTCTCCCTGTAACCTCACTCTTCCACTTGGGTCCCTCTCATTCACACACAGATACTCCGTCTTGCTGCGGCTAACCTTCATTCCTCTCCTTTCCAGGGCAAACCTCCACGCCTCTAGCTTCTCCTCCACCTGTTCCCTGCTCTCACTACAGATCACAATGTCATCTGCAAACATCATAGTCCATGGAGACTCCTGTCTAACCTCGTCTGTCATCCTGTCCATCACCATAGCAAACAAGAAGGGGCTCAGAGCTGATCCCTGATGTAGTCCCACCTCCATCTTGAACTCCTCTGTCACACCTAAAGCACACATCACCACTGTCTTACAGTCCTCATACATGTCCTGCACCACTCTAACATACTTCTCTGCCACTCCAGACTTCCTCATACAAAACCACAGTTCCTCTCTGGGCACCCTGTCATAAGCTTTCTCCAGATCTACAAAGACACAATGCAGCTCCTTCTGACCTTCTCTGTACTTGTCTATCAAGATTCTCAGAGCAAATATTGCATCCGTTGTACTCTTTCTTGGCATGAAACCATACTGCTGCTCACAGATGTTCACCTCTGCCCTTAGTCTAGCTTCAACTACTCTTTCCCATTGCTTCATCGTGTGGCTCATCAGTTTTATTCCTCTGTAGTTGCCACAACTCTGCACATCTCCCTTGTTCTTAAAGATGGGCACCAGCACACTTCTCCTCCATTCCTCGGGCATCTTCTCACTATCTAAGATCCTGTTGAACAACCCAGTCAGAAACTCTACTGCTACCTCTCCAAGACACTTCCATACCTCCACAGGTATATCATCAGGACCAAGTGCCTTTCCACTCTTCATCCTCTTCAATGCCGTCCTCACTTCATCCTTACTAATCTTTGCTACTTCCTGGTCCACAACAGTCACCTCTTCTATTCTTCATTCTCTCTCATTTTCCTCATTCATCAACTCTTCAAAGTACTCTTTCCATCTTCCCATCAAACTATTGGCACCTGTCAACACACTTCCATCCTTATCCTTTATCACCCTAACCTGCTGCACGTCCTTCCCATCACTGTCTCTCTGCCTTGCCAACCTTTACAGGTCAGTCTCTCCCTCCTTACTGTCCAACCTAGAATACAAGTCATCGTAAGCCCCTTGTTTGGCCTTTGCCACCTCTACTTTCACCTTACGCTGCAACTCCCTGTATTGCTGTCTACTCTCTTCAGTCGTCTCAGTGTCCCACTTCTTCTTAGCTAACCTCTTTCTCTGAATCCACTCCTGCACCTCCTCATTCCACCACCAAGTCTCCTTATCTCCTTTCCTTCCAGATGACACACCAAGTACTCTCCGACCTGTCTCCCTGATCACATTTGCTGGAGTTGTCCAGTCATCTGGAAGCACCTCCTGACCATCCAAAGCCTGCCTCAACTCTTTCCTGAAAGTCAGATGATAGATGATGCATACAAAGTACAAGCCAACATTGAAATTGATTCATATGTTTACTGTTATGGTGACTGTTGTGACTGTTGACTCGAGACAGCTCGAGAGACTCCAATTTGGCAAGGCTTTGAGCCCTGTCGGCATCAACCCCAGGATTCTCAAAACTTGTGCCAGCCAGCTGTCTCCAGTCCTGTGTCACCTCTTCAACCTAAACCTGGACCAGGAGAAAGGACAAATGCTGTGGAAGACCTCCTGCCTAGTCCTGGTGCCCAAGAAGTCATCTCCATCGGACCTACCCACCGAGCATTTTTCGGTCTAAATGACGTCTAAATGTTCCTTAGACGTCTAGTCTAAAATTGGTCTATCAGAGGTCTAAAAGTGAAAGTTTTTTAGAGGTCTAAATTTAGACGTCTAAATTTTAGATGTTTATCTGACGTTCATGCTTATACCGAATATAAACCCAGGTATACACTTAGATGTTCATTAGACGTCTAGTAGCGGGCTAGTCTAAATTTAGACGTCTAAAAAAACTTTCATTTTTAGACCTCTTGTAGACCAATTTTAGGCATAAATCCTAAATTTAGACGTTTAAAAAACTTTCATTTTTAGACCTCTGGTATACCTATTTTAGACTAGACGTCTATTAAATGTCTGTTAGACCTAAAAAAAAAAAGTCAGTGGTTTACTATCAATACTGTAATACACTGACAATCATTAATGCATATTTTCCCAAAATTCTAATAAATTAATAAGAATTTGTCAATTTATAAAAAATATTCACAATAAAAATTTAACTAGCAAAAAAATGTACTGTAGACCAAAATCTCTCACAAAAACAAAAACAAAAAGCCTAAATGAGAAATTACCTGCAATTCTTACCTTGATGTACTCTAAGGATGTCCCGACTATTTCGCCAATATGTCTCTTTCTGGACCTTTCACAATACATTTTTAATCTAATGTCATGCTTTTTCATAATTTGACAATAATCTATATTTGTCATCAGTAGACTGTAATTGCAATTACAGTACTTTATTCATTCAGAATACAACCATTACAATCATGGACTTGGCATAATTTTTCTTTAATGTTACACAAATAGAACATAAATTTAAACATGGAACTTTGGAAAAATTAAAACAATTCAAAATAAACTGAACAAAATATTACACAGTATAAAAGTGGAAAAATGTAAAAAAAAAAAAAAAAAAAAAAAACTATAAATACTTTAAACAACCTTATAAAAATACAGATCTGTGGGGGTTCATTATATCTGTAAAAAAATAATTAAAAGAACTTGGAATCAAGCAAATATGTAAAGTCTTATAAAAAAATTTTAAATCATGATTTCTGTCTTTCTATCTTTTAGTTTTATTTGTCCTGTCTGGTGATGAAATCTTGATTATACCCATTGACTTCTTTCATTTTTTAAAAAAAATCTCTGACATCACCCTCTGTGCAGCTTGTCCCTTATGTCTGAGACTCTAGTGCCTCATGAACAGCCTGCAAATGAAAAGTGCCTTCAGTCAATGGAAGTTCAAAAGCAAAAGCAGCCCACTCTCTGTGAAGTGGAAATCCACTGGAGGGCTAATCCGTGCCTTCTCCATACCAATAGAAAGAGACTGAGAAAAGAGCATAGGACTAACAGAAGATAGAGGAGAGATGGTGTATTAGCTTTTCACCAAGACAGGAGGAGAATAAACAGCAAGGAAGCTCACAGACAGGAAAAGTCAGTGAATATATATATATATATATATATATATATATATATGGCATGCCGTTTAGGAAATTATATATATATATAATGAAAGTCGATATATATATATAATGAAACTTGATATATATATATAATGAAAGTCGATATATATATAATGAAACTTGATATATATATATATATAGTGAAACTTGATATATATATATATAATGAAACTTGATATATATAATGAAAGTTGATATATATATATAATGAAAGTCGGAATATATGGAATGAAAGTCGGAATATAGAATGTTCAGATTTTCATTCCATCTATTCAAAGTTTCATTCCATATATTCAGACTTTTTCCTACTGAGCCCTGGAAGGACATGGCAAACAAAAACAGGAACCTTATAGGACATTTGCTCTTCAGATGAGCTCTTCTGTGATTATCTATCTGTCTTCATGGTTGTCACAGAGAACGGCGACTACGTTTGAGAAAACAGGTAATTTTTAGAGATGTTTTGATTCTGAACACTGAACGTGTTAGCATTAGCTTAGCTACTTAGCTTCGACTACATTTGCATCCCTACATAGCTTGCACCATATGTTGATGATAATATCTATGTTTATCTTTATAGCTGGTCTTAAGGCTAATTACGAGGCAGAGGTCAGCTGCTGCCTGGACACATCCATGATCATGCCACTGGTGGGACACAATTGTACTGGATTTCAGCTGAAGGCTGCTGTTCTGTCCAAACTGAGACATTTTTATTGTGACATACCCTCCACTGTTGTTAGCTTTTGATTCAATAAAATTTTTTGAAATGAGGAAATCACTATTGCATGTTTCTAGTTAAATATCCTATTTTTATGATATATCACTACAGCATGCACTTTTTATATTTTCCATCAATTTCACCCAAAAGTTGAATAACTATTTGTGAGCAGTGTATGTAGACACATAATAGAAGCACATTTCAATAATATATCTGCTGCAGTAGTGCAGTTTATCTACCTAGATTGGTGTAACAGTAAAAAAACAACATATGCTACTGATGTTTCTGACTAAAATCTGCTTGAAAAGCACAACTGCTTATCTGTCAAAATGTGTGTAACAAAAGTGTGCACTGAACACTGAATAAAGTCTCTGTAGATTATAGACAAAATTTGCATCTCTCATCACAAATTTCTGTTTATTCACCCGAAGTGCATGAGTAAAATACAAAACAGGTGAAGTTAAATAACTAAAAATTAAAGGAATTTACAAAAAAAGATTTATTTTCTAGAAAAGGCAGTCGTCAACAATGCAGTTTAATTCTGGGACAGTTGCTCCAGCACCGACACCATGCGTCCCATCAGTGCAACCAAGGTTTTCATTCATCTTCTGGATGTTCTGGAGCATGGCAGAGGTCACGTCTTGGTGTCTTCCGATCTGTTCCAAGAACCGTTCCTCTGACCTCTCCAGATACTGCAGAGGATCCACAGCAGCTTCCTGGTTCCCTTTTCCTGCATAAAAGCACCAAAAAGTACTAGTTGTCAGTAATTATTTTCTATTTTCATAAACACAGTTAACTTAAAGTAAATGTTCTATTTTGTGATTTTAGGATGGGTCAAAAGATAACATACTGATCATGTTGATGTCTGTATACAGTCATGGCCATAAGTTTGGACACAGCATGATTTCCTACGTCTGTTTTGATGTCTATGACAGAACATAACTAATATTTTTTGACAGCACCAGTTTAATTAGTCAACAAATCAACAAGGAATATAATATGATCAATAAATTCCAACAACTGGAACAACTTTGTTCCCAAAACATAATATTAGAAGAAAATAACAAAAAAATGCAGTACTTTCACAACCGAATTTGGTAAGAAAAACAAAATGACACCAAACTCTTTAGATGTTTTTTTAAAATATGAAACTTAATATAGTTCTCAGGAGTTGTGTACTGTATTGTAAGTGACAATTTTGTAGTATTTTCTAAGATTCACAAGCGTCATGGTACTTGTGTCCAAACTTATGGCCATGGCTGTAGTCTAATCAGATCTTACTTGATTTGGTCTGTTGAAAGGAGGACGGCGTGGAGGAGCTGCAGGATGGGACCAGCGAGCTGCAGACTCGTGCTCCTGGTAACTGGACCTCATCATCCAAGGCCGACAACTAAATAAAATGAACAAGACATGCTGTTAATAGCATCTGTAATACAAATGATTTTCTCCATTAACTGATTAATTATTGCTTTGTCCATACAATGTTAGAAAGTGTTACAAATAATACCTGTAATAATTTCCAACAGTGATAAATGCCTTGTTTTATTTTACAACAGAAAAACACCAAAAGCATCTGTGTATAAGAAATCAGTGCATTGGATTTCCACATCTGCAAAGTGGAAAATCACACAACAATCAGCATTTTACCTTGAAATTATGAAAATAGCTGCAGATTACCAGTACTCTTTATTTCATTGTGTTAACTTGATCATTTGAATCAGTTTTTTAGACTTGTATTACTGATACGAAACATAATCAACACATAAATTAAAATGTGTTCGCAAAGAGTTCACTGGTTCTTCAAGGAAAATTTCAATGATAACCATATAGTTCAGTAATATGATGAATGGGTCATTGTGTAACAGCGTGGGAGGTTCTGAATACAGGTCTTGGACTGAAATATTGCTGCTGCTTTCCTCCGGTTTTATAAGGAGTTGTTTCATAGCTTGTTAGCTTACCAGCGGCTAACTGGCTGGCAAACAATAGTTCAACGCCAACCTCTGATCACTGATCCGGTGTCTGGACCAGGCAAGCTGACGGAACGTTCATAATACTGATGTGGGACTGTTGCAGCTAGCATATTCATAGCAGGCTAACAGCAGGATGTTGGAGAAATAAAACTTACCATTATCAGGATCGCTGGTCTGCATTGCAGACTCGTAGTGCATCGCACTGCTTGAATGTCTGCGTATTTCAGGCCCATTTCAAAATAAAACTCAATAAAACTCTCGTCCGGGTCAGTGTCCTCCATTGTCGCTTCGCAATACCGACATGTCCCTTCCGGGGCTCGGTAGGAAAAAAAGATTTGATATATATATAATGAAAGTTGATATATATATAATGAGAGTCGATATATATGGCATGCCGTTTAGGAAATTATATATATAATGAAAGTCGATATATATATAATGAAACTTGATATATATATAATGAAAGTTGATATATATATAATGAAAGTCGATATATATATAATGAAACTTGATATATATATATAATGAAAGTCGATATATATATAATGAAACTTGATATATATATAATGAAAGTCGATATATATATAATGAAACTTGATATATATATAATGAAACTTGATATATATATAATGAAAGTCGATATATATATAATGAAACTTGATATATATATATAATGAAACTTGATATATATATAATGAAAGTCGATATATATATAATGAAACTTGATATATATATAATGAAACTTGATATATATATAATGAAAGTCGATATATATATAATGAAACTTGATATATATATAATGAAACTTGATATATATATAATGAAACTTGATATATATATAATGAAAGTTGATATATATATAATGAAAGTTGAGATATATATATAATGAAAGTCGGAATATAGAATGTTCAGATTTTCATTCCATCTATTCAAAGTTTCATTCCATATATTCAGACTTTTTCCTACTGAGCCCTGGAAGGACATGGCAAACAAAAACAGGAACCTTATTGGACATTTGCTCTTCAGATGAGCTCTTCTGTGATTATCTGTCTTCATGGTTGTCACAGGGAACGGCGACTACGTTTGAGAAAACAGGTAATTTTTAGAGATGTTTTGATTCTGAACACTGAACGTGTTAGCATTAGCTTAGCTACTTAGCTTCGACTACATTTGCATCCCTACATAGCTTAAAGGTTAAACACATGCACCATATGTTGATGATAATGATAATATCTATGTTTATCTTTATAGCTGGTCTTAAGGCTAATTACGAGGCAGAGGTCAGCTGCTGCCTGGACACATCCATGATCACGCCACTGGTGGGACACAATTGTACTGGATTTCAGCTGAAGGCTGCTGTTCTGTCCAAACTGAGACATTTTTATTGTGACATACCCTCCACTGTTGTTAGCTTTTGATTCAATAAATTTTTTTGAGATGAGGAAATCACTATTGCATGTTTCTAGTTAAATACCCTATTTTTATGATATATCACTAAAGCATGCACTTTTTATATTTTCCATCAATTTCACCCAAAAGTTGAATAACTATTTGTGAGCAGTGTATGTAGACACATAATAGAAGCACATTTCAATAATATGTCTGCTGCAGTAGTGCAGTTTATCTACCTAGATTGGTGTAACAGTAAAAAAAAACATATGCTACTGATGTTTCTGACTAAAATCTGCTTGAAAAGCACAACTGCTTATCTGTCAAAATGTGTGTAACAAAAGTGTGCACTGAACACTGAATAAAGTCTCTGTAGATTATAGACAAAATTTGCATCTCTCATCACAAATTTCTGTTTATTCACCCAAAGTGCATGAGTAAAATACAAAACAGGTGAAGTACTAAAAAAGATTTATTTTCTAGAAAAGCCAATAGTCAACAATGCAGTTTAATTCTGGGACAGTTGCTCCAGCACCGACGCCATGCGTCCCATCAGTGCAACCAAGGTTTTCATTCATCTTCTGGATGTTCTGGAGAATGGCAGAGGTCACGTCTTGGTGTCTTCCGATCTGTTCCAAGAACCGTTCCTCTGACCTCTCCAGATACTGCAGAGGATCCAAAGCAGCTTCCTGGTTCCCTTTTCCTGCATAAAAGCACCAAAAAGTACTAGTTGTCAGTAATTATTTTCTATTTTCATAAACACAGTTAACTTAAAGTAAATGTTCTATTTTGTGATTTTAGGATGGGTCAAAAGATAACATACTGATCATGTTGATGTCTGCATAGCCTAAACAGATCTTACTTGATTTGGTCTGTAGAGAGGAGGACAGCGTGGAGGAGCTGCAGGACGGAACCAGTAAGCTGCAGACTAGTGCTCCTGGTAACTGGACCTCATCATCCAAGGCCGACAACTAAATAAAATGAACAAGACATGCTGTTGATAGCATCTGTAATACAAATGATTTTATCCATTAACTGATTTATTGCTTTGTCCATACAATGTTAGAAAGTGTTACAAATAATACCTGTAATAATTTCCAACAGTGATAAATGCCTTGTTTTATTTTACAACAAAAAACACCAAAAGCATCTGTGTATAAGAAATCAGTGCATTGGATTTCCACATCTGCAAAGCTAGAAAATCACACATCAGAATTTTACCTTGAAATTATGAAAATAGCTGCAGATTACCAGTACTCTTTACTTCATTGTGTTAACTTGATCATTTGAATCAGTTTTTTAGACTTGTATTACTGATACGAAACATAATCAACACATAAATTAAAATGTGTTCGCAAAGAGTTCACTGGTTCTTCAAGGAAAATTTCAATGATAACCATATAGTTCAGTAATATGATTAATGGGTCATTGTGTAACAGCGTGGGAGGTTCTGAATACAGGTCTTGGACTGAAATATTGCTGCTGCTTTCCTCCGGTTTTATAAGGAGTTGTTTCATAGCTTGTTAGCTTACCAGCGGCTAACTGGCTGGCAAACAATAGTTCAACGCCAACCTCTAATCACTGATCCGGTGTCCGGACCGCGTTAGCTGGCGGAACGTTCATAATACTGATGTGGGACTGTTGTAGCTAGCGTATTCATAGTAGGATAACAGCAGGATGTTGGAGAAATAAAACTTACCATTATCAGGATCGCTGGTCTGCATGGCAGACTCTTAGCGCATCGCACTGCTTGAATGTCTGTGTATTTCAGGCCGATTTCAAAATAAAACTCAATAAAATTCTCGTCCGGGTGAGTGTCCTTCATTGTCGCTTCGCCATACGGACATGTCCCTTCCGGGGCTCGGTAGGAAAAAAAGATTTGATATATATATAATGAAAGTTGATATATATATATATATAATGAAAGTCGATATATATATATAATGAAACTTGATATATATATATAATGAAACTTGATATATATATAATGAAAGTCGATATATATATAATGAAACTTGATATATATATAATGAAAGTCGATATATATATAATGAAACTTGATATATATATAATGAAAGTTGATATATATATAATGAAAGTTGATATATATATAATGAAAGTCGATATATATATATATATATATATATATCAAGTTTCATTATATATATATCAAGTTTCATTATATATATATCAAGTTTCATTATATATATATCGACTTTCATTATATATATATATCAAGTTTCATTATATATATATCGACTTTCATTATATATATATCAAGTTTCATTATATATATATCAAGTTTCGTTATATATATATCGACTTTCATTATATATATATCAAGTTTCATTATATATATATCAAGTTTCATTATATATATAATTTCCTAAACGGCATGCCATATATATATATCGACTTTCATTATATATATATCAACTTTCATTATATATATATCAAGTTTCATTATATATATATCGACTTTCATTATATATATATCAGCTTTCATTATATATATATCGACTTTCATTATATATATATCAACTTTCATTATATATATATATCAACTTTCATTATATATATATATCGACTTTCATTATATATATATATATATCAACTTTCATTATATATATATCAAATCTTTTTTCCTACCGAGCCCCGGAAGGGACATGTCCGTATGGCGAAGCGACAATGAAGGACACTCACCCGGACGAGAATTTTATTGAGTTTTATTTTGAAATCGGCCTGAAATACACAGACATTCAAGCAGTGCGATGCGCTAAGAGTCTGCCATGCAGACCAGCGATCCTGATAATGGTAAGTTTTATTTCTCCAACATCCTGCTGTTATCCTACTATGAATACGCTAGCTACAACAGTCCCACATCAGTATTATGAACGTTCCGCCAGCTAACGCGGTCCGGACACCGGATCACTGATTGGAGGTTGGCGTTGAACTATTGTTTGCCAGCCAGTTAGCCGCTGGTAAGCTAACAAGCTATGAAACAACTCCTTATAAAACCGGAGGAAAGCAGCAGCAATATTTCAGTCCAAGACCTGTATTCAGAACCTCCCACGCTGTTACACAATGACCCATTAATCATATTACTGAACTATATGGTTATCATTGAAATTTTCCTTGAAGAACCAGTGAACTCTTTGCGAACACATTTTAATTTATGTGTTGATTATGTTTCGTATCAGTAATACAAGTCTAAAAAACTGATTCAAATGATCAAGTTAACACAATGAAGTAAAGAGTACTGGTAATCTGCAGCTATTTTCATAATTTCAAGGTAAAATTCTGATGTGTGATTTTCTAGCTTTGCAGATGTGGAAATCCAATGCACTGATTTCTTATACACAGATGCTTTTGGTGTTTTTGTTGTAAAATAAAACAAGGCATTTATCACTGTTGGAAATTATTACAGGTATTATTTGTAACACTTTCTAACATTGTATGGACAAAGCAATAAATCAGTTAATGGATAAAATCATTTGTATTACAGATGCTATCAACAGCATGTCTTGTTCATTTTATTAAGTTGTCGGCCTTGGATGATGAGGTCCAGTTACCAGGAGCACTAGTCTGCAGCTTACTGGTTCCGTCCTGCAGCTCCTCCACGCCGTCCTCCTCTCTACAGACCAAATCAAGTAAGATCTGTTTAGACTATGCAGACATCAACATGATCAGTATGTTATCTTTTGACCCATCCTAAAATCACAAAATAGAACATTTACTTTAAGTTAACTGTGTTTATGAAAATAGAAAATAATTACTGACAACTAGTACTTTTTGGTGCTTTTATGCAGGAAAAGGGAACCAGGAAGCTGCTTTGGATCCTCTGCAGTATCTGGAGAGGTCAGAGGAACGGTTCTTGGAACAGATCGGAAGACACCAAGACGTGACCTCTGCCATTCTCCAGAACATCCAGAAGATGAATGAAAACCTTGGTTGCACTGATGGGACGCATGGCGTCGGTGCTGGAGCAACTGTCCCAGAATTAAACTGCATTGTTGACTATTGGCTTTTCTAGAAAATAAATCTTTTTTAGTACTTCACCTGTTTTGTATTTTACTCATGCACTTTGGGTGAATAAACAGAAATTTGTGATGAGAGATGCAAATTTTGTCTATAATCTACAGAGACTTTATTCAGTGTTCAGTGCACACTTTTGTTACACACATTTTGACAGATAAGCAGTTGTGCTTTTCAAGCAGATTTTAGTCAGAAACATCAGTAGCATATGTGTTTTTTTTTACTGTTACACCAATCTAGGTAGATAAACTGCACTACTGCAGCAGACATATTATTGAAATGTGCTTCTATTATGTGTCTACATACACTGCTCACAAATAGTTATTCAACTTTTGGGTGAAATTGATGGAAAATATAAAAAGTGCATGCTTTAGTGATATATCATAAAAATAGGGTATTTAACTAGAAACATGCAATAGTGATTTCCTCATCTCAAAAAAATTTATTGAATCAAAAGCTAACAACAGTGGAGGGTATGTCACAATAAAAATGTCTCAGTTTGGACAGAACAACAGCCTTCAGCTGAAATCCAGTACAATTGTGTCCCACCAGTGGCGTGATCATGGATGTGTCCAGGCAGCAGCTGACCTCTGCCTCGTAATTAGCCTTAAGACCAGCTATAAAGATAAACATAGATATTATCATTATCATCAACATATGGTGCATGTGTTTAACCTTTAAGCTATGTAGGGATGCAAATGTAGTCGAAGCTAAGTAGCTAAGCTAATGCTAACACGTTCAGTGTTCAGAATCAAAACATCTCTAAAAATTACCTGTTTTCTCAAACGTAGTCGCCGTTCCCTGTGACAACCATGAAGACAGATAATCACAGAA